>NW_010422625.1:31421-35142 GCF_000710305.1 Buceros rhinoceros silvestris
TGCTGGATCCTCCCAGCCTCCTCCTCTCGTGCAGGGCGCACAGAGAAGCGGGGGGAAAGCTGCAGAAAGGGATTTTTGCCAGGGTGTATCTTCGCTGTCGTTGCAGGTTGGCATCTCCAAAGAGCACGGAGAGGGTGCCAAGTTTATTGCTACCCGAGTTTCATGATTTACAACCTGCGCAAGCGAAGGCTGAAAACACAGCAATTTTGCAGGGTAATTCTGGGAAGTAACCATCCTGCAGCACCAATTATTAAAACCACTTGCACACATTAAAGCTATAAAGATTAAAAATATAGCGCACTTGTCATTAAAAATGGATGAAATCATGTAATATGTATTATAGAGCAGAGCGATGGCCAGACGCGCGTGCTCCAGCACAACCCTACGGAAGAACGGCAAACCCCAGGTCCCAAACCAGCACGCGGTTTGTCAGCACCGGGGAACAGGTTTGTCATGCAAAATAAACACAGATGTTCCAAGCGCTGGCTGCAGCGTTCAGGCGGCGGCTGGGAGAAGACAGCGCTTCAGCAGAACGTGCCTCTGCGCGCACGTCTAGGGGCTCTGCCCGTCAGCATCAGCTGGGGCCGGGCGAGTCACGTCAAGGACGCGGCCTCTGCTGGGCTGGGACTTGGTTTGCTGCTCGGGGGGGTTTTAAATCAATCTGTCGTGAAACATACTCAAACGGCTCCCCATGCTGACGTGCCTGGCACGCTCTGGTGGCACAGGCCCTCTTCTGCACGGCTCTTGCTAGCCCTGGTTCCTGCTGCAGAAAGGCTCTGGCTTATTGGCGCCTCAGGCCCTGCTCTGCTTTCTCACGGCAACTGCTTCCCTCTTCTCCCTCATTCTGCTCCCCAGAGAAACGAATCACTCTCTGTGGTGCCACACGCAGGAACATCCTTCAGTCTCTCTACTGACCACACGCATTCCCTGTGACAGGGTTTAGGTACACACACCCCTGGTACAGATGTGGGCACTGAAAATGCTCTTCAGGGATTAGGATCAAGCAGGAAGTTCAAAAACCAGCCAAGAAAACCCGCTGTTCAACCCCTACTGAACTCTTCCAGCAGCTTCGCAGGTCTGACAGAATTAGTCTTCCCTCCTGGTGAGGGTCCTGGGTGGGCAATGTGCCAGACAAGCCACGAGCTCACTGGGACACTAAGCTCAACATCTCCATCAACGCGCTCCTGCAGACAGGCCCAACAGCACCACCCTCCAGCAGCGAGCAGGGCGATGGCCACCGGCGTGGCTGTACCACTAACAGCCCTCGGGGGACTGCTGGGCTGCTCCTGGGGCTGCTGGGCTGGTCTTGGCACAGTACAACGGAACCAAATTCAGCGTCCTGTCCCAAAAAAGCTTTTCTGGCCCCCACAAAGGTACATGGGTAAAACTGACCCTTCCCTTGGCACAAGGGAGGTTTTTCTTTCTACTCGAATTATGCCACAGCTTCAGCCTCGCCAAGGATCAACAGACACGTGAGAGGGAAATCAATCACCCACCGTGATCAGGTCTTACCTGACTGACCTGAGCTAAGCGACAGAGCTTGAGTTTCCAGTGCACTGAGCAGTGACTTTGCCTGGATATCTGCATAAAATAAGCTCTAGGTAAGGGAAGGAGAAACAGAGAACCCTTCGTTGACACTGACAGGAGAGGGGAACCTGGGATACTTGCAAAGATTTACTATGAACAGAACAAGAGAGAGATTTGTCAAGTGCCTGACTCGCAGAACGTTCCTCTCCCGGCTCTAGCCAGCAGCACTGAGCCCGCAACCACGAGCGATTCATCACCCACCCCTCGGTCCGAGCAGGGCGATGGGTGTCTCCAGACCTCATCGGCAGCACTGACCAAGGGGCAGTTTGTTTGTGCTGCGAGGCGGAGGAAGCACCTAAATCTGGAGCCGACGGAGGCCATCGCCCAGGGAGCAGGGTGGTACCACAGCATCAGAGGAGTGCCACGGACAAGTCCATCACGCTTTCACGCAGTGAAAGCTCTCCTGAGGCTGCTGCCAGGTCAGATACTGTCTGCACTGTTCTGACTGCGGCAGCAGCGAGGTTGTTAGTGGAATAGTGTCATTTACCAACAGAAGAAAGAGCAAACCCAAATGTTTTCTCACAGAACACCTAACTGTGTTTACATTCTTGATTTCATCCAGACACCATTCCAAGACGTGACCTTGGTAGAAACAAAAACCATCAGCCCTTAAAATACACTCAGGGCAAAAGCTAAGGGGTGGAAAGGCCAGGGAAGGGATTCGGTTTGCACGCCTGCAAAGGAAACAACATCCCCTTCTGACAAACTGTCTCCTTCTGTAACAGACCTCGTCACGGCGCCAGGCGAAGCGAGCAGCCTTCGCTCAGCCTCTCCCCGGGCAGGGAGGAGCAGCGCTCTCACAGACCGCCTTGCCAGTAAAGGCAGGGACATTTCTGCTACACTTCCCAACGAGCTCAAACAATTTTCTCCTGAATCAAAACCGAACCAGATTCAGCTGCCGCACAAAAAGCAGGTAGGGATGCAGCCATCCCATCAGCCTCCTGCTCACTTGCCGAGGTACCTGCGCTGATGGTGGTCAACCCTTCGATATCCAGGTGTTCAGGCAAGGCTCTGTAAATGTCTTCAAGAAAGATGGTTCCTGCCATGAAGAACTTCTGGACCGACATGAGGTACAACTGCTCCGGGTACTCCACTCCTGCACTCCCCCCTCCCCAGTGCTCTCACTGCTGCCAGCACAAGCACATTCTGCCGTTTGCTGTTCACGGTGACGCTGCTCCGGGCAGACACAGGGTAAACACACTAAGTGAGTCTCAATACGGCTGTTTTCTGACAACACACCACTGGACCCAGCCCCATCCTTGTGTGTTCCCTATGTTCCTGCCTCACCCAGGACTGCAGGATAGAGCTCTCATTGCCTCCAGTGCCACATCCCAGAGTCTGTCTTTGGTCCACTGCTGCCTCCTTTACTTACTGACCCTCTACTTACAACCTCCCAGGATTTGCCACTCCAAGCTTTCCAAGATGCTCCTCGCAGTCATGCCCCACAAACACGAACATCTCTCACCTTCAGCTTTCACAAGCAAGGGCCCTTCTCAAGGATCCCTCAACGCCACTGCTCCAAATGAGCTGCTCCCGTGCAGGCACCAGAGGACTCTGCATGATGAGGCAGCTCACGCTCCACCAGTCTGGGCAGCCTCCTTTCTGGAAGTTTCTACCTATTTAACTTTGCAGGTTGAGACCTTCAGAGGACCCAGAGTCGTACAAAAGGTGGAGTACAGCTCTATCGTGAGTGCTCACTGGCATCACTGATACCCATTGCTGCCTCACCTTCATTACAGTCAGTATTATTTAGCTGAGAACAATCTCCCTACACAAGCATCTTCTAGGCTACTCCACAGGCTGAAGCATCTCCCACTTTACTAGTTAACTACTAGTTACAAGGCAGTAAGCAATACATGGACTAGGAACTACTCCCTCCAGCCCTTCACCGACACCAGCGTGGCTTGGGCTTACGCTTTTTACACAAGGTTGTAAGGTGGTTTTTGTGGTCAGGAAAATCTTGTGTTTTGCCTTTCTGAGCGCCTCCCAGCTGTTGGGATCCTGGAGAACTGCTGCGATGCCCACCAGATGTAAGGGTGGTCTTTGATTTGGCCTCGTCACTCCTCACGCCAAACTCCCGAGGCCAAGGAGGCCCAGGAGCAGCTCCCCGTTCGGGGCTGGGGGGTGGGCGCGG
>NW_010422625.1:36738-37061 GCF_000710305.1 Buceros rhinoceros silvestris
GCGGAGCTGACAGAGCCCATCCTTAGTGGATGCCACTGCAATATTAACACTCATTTGGAGCAGATGTGGCTAAAAGCATGAAACATTGAACAAACAGCTGCCACGGATCCAGTGCCATTGCACGAGCACTTATGTTCTATTAATGCAGCGTGTTCCCGGGGCCGGGAGGGCAGCCTCGATTCCCCTCGGTTCTCCGGCAGACGGGTCAAGCAGCAGCACTGCGGCACGCGGGGCTGCACCGCGCAGCACCCACCCAGCCCCTTCACACCGCTCCCACCACGCATTTCACACGGCGCCATCGCTTTGGCTACAGATTGATGTGT
>NW_010422625.1:37118-40852 GCF_000710305.1 Buceros rhinoceros silvestris
CTTCACACCGCTCCCACCCCGCATTTCACACGGCGACATCGCTTTGGCTCCAGATTGATTTGTACAGAGAAATAAAAACTTTTTTTTTTTTTTAATCTGCAGCGCTCCACATATCACCAGAAAGGACAGACAGCAAAACGGGACAGCAATCACTCAAAATCCCGGCCCAGCTCTGGGAGGTCTCCAGCGTAAATCTCTTGACCCACAGTGACTTATTCCTGGCGTGACTGAGCTGAACCTCCGCTGTCACGCGTGTGGCGGAAGAGACTCACACCAGGAGGAGCTGCCGCACAGCACCTGCAAGAAGAAGGAACGTCGCAAGCGAGGCCTAAGAGTGTTCTCTCGGATTGTAGCTGAGCGCTCCAGCCCGCCCAGGCAGACTGCCAGCGCGGCTCCGGACGCCACACGGCAGCAGCCACCGAGGAGCTCGCAGCCATGTGGGGTCTCTGGGGCCGCCAGGCATGAGGAGTGGGTTTGCAGTTAAGGACAAGGACGTGCGTCCTGAAACTCCACCTCCTCCACGGAGGAAGTCCACAGCACAACCCGTGACACGAGCACTGCGAAGCCTCTGGGCAAGCAAGGCGCCACCTGGTCCCACTCACAGACACCGGGGTGAGCCCTGCAAGCGCAGAAATACACCTTGGATGAATGACTCCAGCTCTGTGGCCCAGGACCCTTCCCCGCACCCCCGGGAGCTGCAGGGGCTGAGGGCGGCTGGTTGCAGGAGAGGCGTCACTGAGGAGATGACGAGTTCGGTATCTCCAGAGGAGAGAAACAGGGTTGTGTTTGCCCCGGACCTGGCTCAGCCATGAGGAATGGGTTGCAGAGAGTTTTCTACAGCATTCCTCGTGGCACTGGAGATTCTCAGGACTTCAGCCTTCACCACTCCTGTGCCAGGATGCCATGCTGCTTGCTAGGAAACCACAGACCATGTGTGCCACCGATTTACCAGCACCGGTGGCTGATCACGGCAAAAGGAATGGCTCTGCCTGACGAGGGGAAGGGAGGCTGCATGCACCGAGGACGAGGCTGCTCATGCTGGGTGGAGCTACAGGGTCACAGAAGCCACGCAGGCCCAGTGACGGTCTGTCCTCCAGCAGGCCCCGCTGGACTAAAGAACCAGCGTGCCTCATGCCACTGAAGGTCTGGTTATTCCAAGTACCTCGCCCTACCAGTCACGGGTGACACCGAGCAGCCTGGGTGAGGACACCAGACAACACCGAGCAGAATTCCAGGAGACAGGAGATGCATCAGACTCCTCTAGGTCAGGGCAGCTCCTCGTGGGACTGCCATTTCAGGATTCGAGGCTGTCTACGTGCTCTTCTCCTGTATTTGAAGATAATCATGTCTTCTCCTGTTACTTATCTCAGCTCTCCTACCAAAAATACCTTCAGGTAGTAGGAAGAAACTGGGCCTGCTGAGGTAAACACAATTCATTTACCATTAACTACGATAAAGCACTGTGACCCAGGAGTCCTGTTTGAAAAGGCAAAAGATGATCCGGTTCTGTGCTGCTTCAGAACTAACTCCTGGGGAGGGTCAAAAGCAGAGAGAGCAGAAAGAGCACGAGGCCTGGGCAAGCCGGTAACCTGAGCGTGACTTCAAACAGAGCATCTTAGCAAGAGGGCAGAGGACAGGAGGACGCTGAAGGTCAGGACCCTAACCACAGTCCCCTCATTGTTTCCCTTTCCTCCCCCTTCTCCTGGTCACCCCCGGGACGCTGACCCTGCCTGCACTGCACAACGGGACAGCATTGCGGCACGGCTGGAAAGGCCCCGCTGGTGCCTGCAGGTTTCCAGCAGCTCAGCCGAGACACCGGTGTCACCATCATTATCTGGCCCATACGCCGGCTGCCACATTTCCCACCACCCCCACCCCAGAACAGGTATTTGCTCTCCAGGTTTCCCAAAGCAAAAGCTGCCACTGTGTCCTGCACGAGGACTTGCCAAGGGGGACGCGTGACTCGGGTTTCCGACACGGCACGACGCGATGCAGTGCAAGCTCTGCCTCAGGGGCAGTAAATCACACCGGGCTCTGCTCTCTGTGCTGTTCGCTGGCTCACACGGATTCCGACTTCCCTCTTGGGTGACCCATGTCACGAGGGCACCTTCAGCTGTGACCAACCCTGCCGTTTATTTTTATTGTGCATAAGCACAACAGCAACAACAACAACAAAGCCCCAAAGCAGTGAAGTATCAACAGTACAAGGGAAAATCTTGCCCTCTCAGGCAGGGTGAGATGCCCTGGAAGCAGAAGTGATGCTGTGGCACAGCAGGTTCCACTGACACCGTAGAAGAGCATCTCCTTCCTCCCTCGGCACCAAGCGCAGGATACAACAGCAGCATAATGAAGTGTCTTTGCCATCGTTAGCGACATGACGGACTGTCCTCCATTAATGCTGCTGATGGTCAGGTCTGCCCTCTGCTCACCTCCTTCCACCTTTCAAGCGTGCTCCTAACCCTCAGACTTCAAGCAGCGCAGTCTATAAATCAAATTGTCAGCAGTTCCTCTTCAAAACGAGCAAAACTGCGCACTTCCCTTCCTCTCCCCTTCCCGCGGCTGTCACCATTCTGCCCAGTAAATCAGCAGCTAACAGGTATTTGTTATCTCCCTGACAGACCCGAGATGAGTCAGCACCAGCAGCTCCCCAAAGGATCTGAAACTCGCACCAGTGACAGCTCTGGTCTTCCCTATCGCCTGGTCACCGGCAAGCGTCAGTCAGAAGCTGTGTTGCCCCGCTCCTCGGTGCGTTTCTGCGTTCTTCCATGCTCAAAGGTAACACCTGGGCAAGGAAGAGGCAGCAGAGTTGCTCAAGTGTCTCTCTGTCTCTTCATACTGTAAGACCCGCAAGACCCCATGACACCACAAACCTGGCACCTCTAAAAGGTACTGCCGAACCACGACAGCAGAGGACCAGGATGAGTTCGGGATCTCACGCCAGGTGCGTAACAGGAACAAGCCATGGCTGACTCCCAGGATGAGGGAAGAAACGCTCTGCCGTTATTTTGGGATGCGTTTCAAAATGCCTGTGACTTAGCAAGTCAATGAGGGTTGTATTTTTAATCACAAGAAGTTTTGCAGATATCACCGTGTATATATATGGCTAATATAAAAATATATTGACAGAAATACATACACTGTGATTCACTAACCGCTCCGAGGAAAGGGCCAGGAGACTCGCGCCCGGTTTGTGCCAGATTTCCATGGAAAACCACCACCCGCTCCTCAAGACTTCTGCAGACGTTGCTACACCTTTCTGGTTTCAAAGAGAAAGTCAGGAACCCCAAGTGGCCCCTGTGCCGACCTCTGGGTCTGACAGTGCTCTTGTTCTGATCAGGCTTGAGAGAATTCTGTGCCCCTTCTAACCTGGTGGGAGATGCTGAAGGTAACACACAAACAGGTAAGCTACCAGGCCCTTCCGAGTGTCAGGACCCTGGGTCAAGGCTTAAACCGATGGGAAACACGAACACAGCACTTGCTCTTCACCCCGCACTTGTCTTCCTCTTGAACTAGGGTACTAACCTCTTTGGCCAGCCGTGCCAGGTGACGCCAAGCCTGCATGGCCACTGATCCAGACCCTCTGGTCTGTGCAGAGCAGCTTCAGCCTGGCAGCAGCGAGGTGGTGCAGGGCACCGTTCCCTAGGACAGGCAGCGTGGGACATGCAACAGAGGAGGGTGCTCTGAGCACCCGGCAGAGCCCTGAGCTGGGCAAGGCCCAGGCAGGGGCAGCCAGG
>NW_010422625.1:40893-45915 GCF_000710305.1 Buceros rhinoceros silvestris
CGGAGCGTGGAGGTGGACAAGGCCCAGGCAGGGCCAGCCAGGACCATCCCGGGAGCCACCCTGCACCCACAGCCCAAGGCTGCTGGCTTCTCCCTCACTTTGAACCCGGGTGCTTCTTTGGTACCACTGGTTTTCAGCTAACCAAAAAAAAAAAAAAACAAGGCAATATGATACTTAGTGATGAAAAATGCAACAGCTGGGCAAGACTAAGAACGAAGACCAGGACTGACTTGTCCTGAGCATCTACCAGAGATGCTCTGGCACCCCAGAAAGCGTTCTAGCGGCGATACCTGCCTCTTGGCAACACGTTCTCCACCACAGCCCTCCTCTCAAATCGCACAGGGAACCCGGGCAGACTTCTGTGTGGTCGGCTTAAGGCTGAACGGGTTCTTTCGTGCATTCCTTTTCTGTGTTCCGTGACAGAGTGGAGAAGCAAAGCCACCCCCAAAGCAGTAACACCACCGCAGCAGAGCCTGCCGTCAGGAGCACAGCTTTCATTTCTGTTTCTTCCGAGGGTTTGGTTTAGCCTTTGAATAAAGGGCAGAAAATCTGTACGATAAGCAACGTCGTTCTGACGGCATCTGACAGCTTTAAAGCGCACCCCTTTCTCCTCAAGAGACTTTGCTCCTCTGGCAGACAGGACTTGTAGCTGCAGGAAGTTACCATGTCACCTGCACCACAGCGTTACAGGCTGCTATTGACAGCGCCACGTGTCAGGCACGGCCCAGCAAGGCTCGATCATTAATAACGCAAACCAGCTCCCCCTTTCCTGTCTCCCCGCGCAGAGGCGGCCTGAGCCAACTGGGACGTGGGGAAGGCAGCTTCCTCCTCTCGCCCTGCCCCAGCAATCTCAACGCTTGCTAAAAGACATCCCAGCACAAACCCATGGCCACCAAGGAGAGCAGCAATCCAACAAGAGCGCACGGAACCTCGGCTGAAGTTTGCCAGCTGTGGTATTCGCCGGTGGGGCACAGAAGCAGCGCCTGTGCTTCCACTTTGAAGAAAGGCTAAATCAAAGAGATTCCACCACGGAAAAGGTCAACGACTAACGCGCTGAGCTGAGCACAGTATCTCACTTACTCTGCCTTGTAATAACACATGGAGGCACAGGGGAAAAAGACACAGAAAATCCACCCGGGTAGAAATAACTCCTCTGGCTGCCGGTATGAAAAGCGCATTGCTAACAGCCACCTCAGGACTGAGACGGAGCAGGGGTGCAGTGAAAGCTGCACTGTCTGAAGGGTGAAGGTGGGAGGGGAAGCAGACAGCTGAGGGGAAGAGCATCCCATTTCCACAGTCAGTTGCTTGCAGCCTTACGGCAACGCTCAACTCCCTTTAAGGCCCAGTGCAGCATCTCCATGGAGCGGCTCAGACTCCCCAGACACTGGAAATGTCCAGCAGGATGGAAAAAGGGATGCAGACAAAAGGGAAAAGGCAAAATTTTTAGCTTCCCCCACCCTTTGATGTTCTTAGGACTTACGGGTTGGCTGTCCCCCATGTCTCTGGTTTGCCTGGTCTGCTGAAACCCCCCTGCAGTTCTGCTCAAGAAGCGGCACTGTACCCCTTAGATGAGCCACTGCCTTTCAGTGTCACTTTTGTCCTACAAAGCACACAGTCACTGCTCACTTACTCAGGACAGGGCTGATAAACCTCCGGTCGCACTTTGCTCCCTCTGCCTCTACCAGAAGTTTATTCTATTCCACCCTTAAAACAAGCCCTGCACCTTTCTTAGCACCTTTCGGATCAAACACAAATGTCAAAGCCAAAGCAATTTGCATCTATCGGCTGCAATCAGGATCTCTGGCCACGCTGCCATGGCATCTGGGGCTTCCCCTGCCTGGCGAGTTCAAAGCAACACCCAACAGCGTATGTCCACCGGCAGGGCCAGCGGGGGAAAGAGGATTTAAACAGCACCAAAATATCGCAGCACTGCTCCTCTGCCTCTGAACTGCATTTGTCAGTCCTCAAGCTGTGTGCACCTCGCAGCAACGTGGCTCACGGTCTGAAAGGCCGTCACTCGATCCCCACTCCCATAGCAAATGCTTCATCGGTGCTCACGGATAAGGTCCCATTTCCCCCCGCGTTAGGCAGTGCCTGCTGACAGACAGGAGTACCGTGCTCCACAGACCCTGCCTGACTGGCCAGCGAGGAAGCTGGAAGGATTTGGGCTTTCACGAGCAACCGGATGCAAACAAAACCAGGGACCAACGGCAGGATGTTTTCCCTCTTCTGCTCCCAGGGACACCCTTCACCAACAGCACGGTTCAGCGTTAAGGAACCAAGTGTGAGCAAGGTCCAACGAGTACAGGTACCTCACCTGAGTGCCTTCCCAGGTACAAGGAGAAGCAGAATGAAAACAAAGTAAATACAAGTAAATACAAGGGGTCACCACCACGTGTCCCAGGATGGAGTCGCCTCCGAAGCGCTGAGATGTCACACCGTGAGGGTAGGGGGACTCTCCACAGTGACAGTGTGTTCAGAGGGCTCTGGGCTGCCCGATTCTCCAGCAGAGAGCGCTTGCTGGTTAAGGAGTAAGACAAAGCCAGGTACAAGGCAGCCTGGAGGTCCCTTAGAACTGCAGCTTACCAGAATTCGCTTCTTTAACAGGTAATGCCTAAGCAGAAAGCCATGACAAAGTTCTAGCAGAGCTTCTGGGAGCCCTACGTTCATCAAACAGGTCTCACTGTGTTACCCAAGGTTGCAGACCACACAGTAAAGATCACGAGAAACATCACACTTCTATCACTGAACATACGAAATCGCAAGAACACGGCCAAGCAGTCAGAACGACACCACTGGAAGTGTGCTCAGGTTGGAGCCCTCACTTCACACCTGACCAGCTGTGACCAGCTCGATACTTAGCTAAATCTGGGGTGCGCGACCAACGAGTTAAAAACCAGTACCAGCTTTGTCCGCTTGCTGGGACACACTCACTGAAAGAGTAAGAAATATTAAGCACTACTGAGAGACTGAAAGCAGCTGATGAGTGTTAGACACTGCTCCTCAGACACGTACCCAGCGAGGTTACTCCTCCGGGCTGTGTCCCCACAGCCATGGGCACCCTGGGAGGCAGCACAGGTGTCCCAGGAAGAGCTCAGGGCCCCATCCCAGGGGCGGCTGGCAGCCAGCTTCAGAGGCCAGAAGAAGAGGGGATGGTAATGGGGGGGGGGCACCTGCGACCAGGAAGATGGGGAGGAATTCATTGTGCTGTTACTCTCAGGTGTGTCTGAAAGCTCTTTAAAGGAAAAGTCTAGGTGGCAACAGGCAGGTTCTTGGTCCATACTGGCAACTACGTGTTTTGATTGTATTTCAGTGAAGTTAGGAAGAGAATGATCACTTAAAGGTACAAGATTTCGCCCTCAGTTTGCATTATTTCATCTGTTCTTACAACTTTAAAAAAAAAAACCCAACTACCAAACCCTGTTCTTGCTCTGTTATCCTCAGGAGGCACCAAAGCACTTCACTCCAGAATAACCACGTCTTCAAAGGAGGTTCAACGTTTCAGGATTACTTGAACTACCTCTGTCCCCACCAGAAATGTTCCCTCACAACTCACTGGAAGGAAAATAAGCTGTTGGCTTCTTCCAGCCCTGCTCCCGAGTGCAAGGGCTGAGCAGTAACAGATGGCAGAGCGAAGCGGCAGAGCACGTACGGCCGCTGCCTGCTGCTCAGGTGACCTGGCTGCAGGGCACGGCACACGCCTCAGGTCATACGCTGGATTCATCAGCCAGGACCCAGTTTAGGCCCATGACTGCCTGGGCTACAGCTGAGCACGCCAGGTTCAGCCTTCCCACTGGAAAAGACGCCTGGTTTTCTGTGTGTGCTGGTTCTAAGGCGATAACGATGGCAGGATTTGGTCCCAGGTTCTCTCAGCCATCTCGCTGCTCTGCTTGCTGGGCACAGAACACAGCAGGCAGCTTCGGAGGCGCTCGCGGGGCCCAGACACCCAGAGCTGTCTCACTATGCTGACCTTAACCGCCGCTATTTACGGCACAGGGTTTGGCCACCTCAGCCATTTTTCTTTTCATTCTTTTAATTTATTTCTTTTCTGCTTTTACACCAGCTGCTGGTCTGTGTCCTGAGGAAAAAAACCAAGCTCACCTGAGGCACAGGAGACAGTGTAAGACTTGCCACAAGAACCAGTGGACTAACTTCAGCTCTTCTGCCCACCATCACCCACGAGTGTCCCCGTAGATATCAACGCACCACATTCAAACCAAGGGATTCACAATCCTCATCCCAATTCCAACCTGGTTCAGGCTTCCAACGTGCTCCTGTCCAACGCTCCATCACAGACACGAAGCCAATCACATCCAGCTAATCAGCCAGCGCGGGAGGTTCTGCCCCAAGGGATGAGGTAACAAGGCATCCTCTCCTCCCGCACGGTGCCTTTTCTTCGGAGATGGCACATCCCCTCAACTGAGCAACGCGCTCCATCAGTATTTACGGACAGCGCAGCTCCGGCGTTCAGGATGTTACTCGGAACATCGAGCACCGCTACAGCGATAAAGCGTCAAAACAGCAAGGCAGAGGAACACCAGAAAGCTGTCTTCCACACCACCTGCCTAGTGCTGCTGGAGATGGTGTTATAAACATCGCAACCCCCCAGAGCAGGAAAAGCGACCATCAAAAACCTTGTGGAGAAGAGAGAGAGGACAAGGAAGGAGGAACTGGAACGTTAGACTCAAGATTTAGGGACCGTTCTTTTCACTGCAGCCATTTTTATCTAGAAATGATTTTCCAGCAGTATAAACCAGCATTTAGTTCATGAAATAAACCCACGACCTACAGGGTTTCTTTAGAAAGGAAGATACCAGATGAGGGAAAGGACATCAAGCCTTACAGCAAGGGAAACGTCAACACGCTCACTGCCTAGCCTCAGCCAGAGGAAACAGGCTGCACAGTATCTGGAGGAGTACAAGCCTTCCTCTTTGCGTACAGAGGATGGAGAGAGCCAGACCCCCCAGCCCGAGCCTGGCGGAACTGCCTGCTGCCTGCCTGGCTGCAGCAGCCACAGATGCC
>NW_010422625.1:45999-46694 GCF_000710305.1 Buceros rhinoceros silvestris
TGCCTGCGTGCCTGCGCCAGCCACAGATGCCTGCTCTTCCCATAGCAGGACGCGTGCCCAGAGCCCAGCGGCGCCCTGCCTGCCTGTGCACGGGAGAGGTGGCACACGGCGCTAACGACTGGACTAGCTGAGGGCTCCTAGTTACTAGGGCACCCAGCCGAAGGTGTCCCTGGCTGGACCGAGAGCTAAACTCTTTAAAAGTGCTGCCAGTCACTGGGCTCCTTCTGATTAAAAAAATAAAGAGGAATCTCCAATTAAACCCCAACAACAGCCAATCAAAACTGGTGGGACTCCTGGACACCCTCTACATGCCTCAGTGTCCTGCCTGCTGTAATAAACGGCAGTTCATCAGAGTCCTCTCAGAGCCGAGGTGCAGGATCCCCTCTAACGGCTCCAGAGAGGCCAGGGAAGAGCCTTTGCTGCACACACTGAGGCTGCCGGTTTTAATCACCAGAGCATGTGGATTGTTCCAGAACGCCCCAAAGGACTTCCTTCAGCCCCCCCCATGCCCCAGCAGACAGAGCTGCTGGTCGGGTGAACTGTTCTCTGACAGAAAATGTCAGTCGTGTAACGCGCAACGCGGCCAGCTTTGAGGGAGCTGCCGATGGCTCTCCTGAAGGACAGGGCAGAGGTTGTCCAGCAGCGGGGCGCTGCGCGGCACCCACCCCCCAGCGCAGACAGGCCTCCTGAAGAGC
>NW_010422625.1:46851-47428 GCF_000710305.1 Buceros rhinoceros silvestris
CATCAGCGCAAGGTGTCTGCCCTCTTCTAGGGCGAGGAGCCACAGCAGCCGGGCAGCCGGACGCCTCTGCTCTCTACTGGCATGAGCGTGTTTTCTTACCAGGGTCTCCCTGTGATACGGTAAATCACGGGCACACGCTGCCAAAACCAGAAGTCCCAGCTAAAAATTCCTTGGCACTCCCATTATTGCTCCCATTTTCCAAACCCTGTGAAACTGGGGAACAGATCCCCAGGGGGGTTCCCCTGCTGCTCCGGCTGTCTTTGAGAAATCTAACTTGGCAGCTGAAGCCGAGGGAGCGCTATCAGGACAACGTCCTCAGCTGCCACCCACGGAACCAGCCTCCACAACGCTCCCGGTCCAGAGGGGGCATGTGGCCTGGCATCGCAGATCTGCTGATGCTCAGCAGCAGCAGATGCCCAAGGAAGACTGTATGCATGCAGAGCAGTCTTCTCCCAGGAACATTCCCCTCCACCCCCCCAAAAACCAACCCAAGAGGCCCAGTTCATGGAACTGGGGGCACTGGGAGCTCAGCCCGCAGGCTGGGGGAGGCTGCAATTCCAGCCAGTGGAACCGCTGC
>NW_010422625.1:47533-49179 GCF_000710305.1 Buceros rhinoceros silvestris
CGGCTGTCGGCTTGCTCTGCTTTGTCCTATCGTACCTGCTGCCAGCGAGGAGCTGGGCCTCCTCCACAACCAAGGGTTTATAGCCCGGCCTCGGAAGCAGATCTTTTCCCCGGGAGACGTGGGGCGGACCGAGCGCGGAGCAGTGCCAGGCAGCACGTTTTCCTGGGGTAAATAATCAGTGGGGTGCTCAGTGTGTGACTCTCGTTAAAATCCAGCATTGGAACAGCTCCCGAATCGCACTGCTACCACCTCCACCAATCTCTTTTGCATCTCATTGGCATTTGAGACCGCTAATTGACTCATTATTTCAATTCATATTCAGGGAAGGAAGCTGATTAAGGCCGGCAGATGCAGACTCTCCAGACACATTTGTAGCTGCATTGTTGTCCCGGCAGTTTACCCGAGTTATTAGGATACTTAGGATGCAATGGCCAGGAGGACAGGGAACGAGCCCTGGTGACAGAGCGTGTCTGGTGGCCCACAGTCTGCCCCACCTCAGACCTCCCCCTGCCACAGCCCTGACCGAGCACTCAGAGCCACACACAAACTGCTCAGGCAGGACACACCGGGGCGTCCCAGGACACCTCTCGTCAGTGCTGTCCCCCGGGCTTCGCTGTGCTGTGAGAGCTTCTGCAGACAGCCCCGACAAGGGGCTGTCAGGAACTAGCACCTCATCCCCCCCCACACACCTTCTTCAAAAGCACGGCCGCCGTGACTGCCAGGACAGCGGCTCTGTGACCCTGGAGACCCGGGCACGGATCTGCCTCCGACAGTTTTGCAGACATCGCTGGCAGAACTGCAGGAAACATGCAGTGAGGAGCAGAGAACACAGACAATGGACAACGTCTGCTATCAACGCAGCGCAGGGGCCAGGTTACTTCACGCTGTTGTCCAAAAAAACCAACCCCCCAAACACAAAAAACCTGAATACTTGAACAAAGCTGAAATCATTCTGTCTCTTCTGACAGAAAGGAGCTGCGCTTTCAGTAAAGGTCTGACACAGACAGGAGGGGTGTGCGTGAAATATATATATATATATATCAGCCAGTTTTCACCTGAGCTTAATACACTTCAGTATTTCAGCAGGGTCTGGTGGTGACCACATCAGAATTGATGGTGTGTCACCACCTCAGCCCAAAGCATCTCCACGAAGTCGCCCAGCAGGACGCGTTTAAAGCAGCAGCCTGTCGTGCGCATCAGCCCCCCCTACCCAGGGCAGGAGGATGAGCGCCTGCCCCGCTCCGCTGCAGGGCAGCACTGCTGCTGCCACCCAGAGCTGCTTGTCACCACTCCTCTGGGTACCTGCGGGCCTCAAACACCGGCGTGGAGGAGGGAAACATCCCTTATGAAAGCAGACAGTAATGGATCCTTCAGAGCTATTATGGTCCGTCATTAAGGACTTGTTAAAAAGTGGATGATCTAAATATATATTACAGGTTTTCTAAAAATGCTGGTTATTGAGCCACTGGAAGCGAATGGCTCCTCCGGAGCTGTTCGTAAGTTCAAAGCACAGCTCACCAACCCACAAGTCTAGCAGCTTCTCCTGCGGTGGTTTGAAAACTGCCTGTAAGGGTGTGTGGAGAAGAGGTGTCTACAAAACCCTACCTGGACAGTCGCCACCTGTGGAAAGGAGAGGCTCCGCGGCA
>NW_010422625.1:49305-56191 GCF_000710305.1 Buceros rhinoceros silvestris
TGACATTTGTTCACAACCCATGAATTTGGAAGGGTATGGCTGTTACTGGGTAGAACTATGAAGCGAGACACCGGGAACAATCTGTCTGTGTTGTGTTTGGGTTTTTTTGCCTTAAGCTCCTGCGAGGAACATGGGGCTACCGAGTGAAGAGAGCTGCATCTCCTAGTACCAGCTGAGGTTCTGGCTTATGGAGTACATCAGAAACTCCAGTACTGAGAACATCAGAGTCTTCTTGCTAAGGAAACTACTCTTCCATGACTCGTAAAGAGAAGAGGCTAATTCCACCAAAACATAGCATGAAACAACAAAAAATTATTTTAACAATTATTCCACCATCCAGGCTGCACGTGGAGCCGTTTCAGAACCTGAGAGATGAACGCAATTTCCATGGAAACTTCACCGCTCCAAATGTAACACACACTTGTTAAACCAGAAGAAGTCAGACTCTGCCAAGGTACATCTTGCCCACCAGAAGGGAGTTTTAAGCACTGAAAGAAGTTGTTTTCTTTTTTTTCCTCTAGAGTTCAGATATGGGTCCAACCCATCAGGTCGGTTAATCTTTACACCGAAGCAGCTCAGTTTCTCCCCCTAAGACCAATCACGCCTCTAAATTTCACCAACACCATGACAAACACAAGCTGGGCTTGTACTGGAATCCCTGTGAAAACAGTGGGAGTATTTCATCCCTGCAGAGACACACACTCAGGGCTCTGCTTCCAACCAGCCACTGCTCAGCTGTAATGGACAGCTAAGATACCTGCAGAGGGGGGGAGCAGAGTCTGAGAGAGCCAAAGCCCAAATTTGAGCTCAAGAGAGAGATGCCAGATCAGATCTTCACTGCTGCCCTGACAGGGACCAGCTCTTCGACACGGAGTACTCAGGACTGCTTAAGAAGTCGGTTTGTAAGTGCCTGGGAAAAGGGGACAGGGTCTGGCCTGAACTGGTAAATCTACCCGAACCTGCTCAGCATTTGGAGGTCTTGACTTGTGCTACCTTTCGCTGTCATAGCCCGTCCTGCTCCACCTCTGAGAACGGGCTGCACGGCTGGCTTTCATACTCACACCCACTTCTCCTACCTCCTCTCTTCTTTCCCCCCAGCTGTCTGACCTAACGATCAGGAGGAGCTCACAGCACTGCGTGAGAAAGCCCACAGTGCCCACAGGTCTCACTCGTAAGCCACCTTCCTTGCTGCTAACACCCCCCACTTCAGATCCAGCGAGCTGAGGGGATGGTACTGGTCTTACGGCACACGTTTACACGACTCTGGAAGCAAAAGCACCATTTCTCTGTGCCACGTGGAGGCAGGGCAACATCCCCAGCATGTTCCAGCTCTTACGAGATACAGTGAGGCATGTTGCAGCTAGGCAGGTACAGTGTAAATCACTTCTTTACTGCAGTAATTGGACACCAGAGACAGAGCTATCGGCGTCACCTGTCACTCAGGTTGTTCAAATTACCTCTGCGAAGGAGTTCCTGTAGCACAACGCTCTGCACATTTCACAGTTGGCTTTACCTTCTGTGCTGCAGCACCTGTTCCCAACACAGCCTCACAGCACGACACTCAGGAACGCTCTTGGGTGGCCCTGCTCCTACCAGCCCTCCACTCACACTCACAGCTCGGGGCAGTCAGCGCCCGGCTCTCCTCTTCGGCCAGCGCCAGCAGGTTCAGCTGCAGCCAGGAGGTACCACAGAGGACACCGGCAGGACCCAGCTGTGCTGGGAGCCAACCTGCACCTGCACCAAACTGGACTACAGGGAATGGCACTAAAGTGGAGGCGAGATAAACATACGTGACAGACAACACAGCTGTAACTGATGCTGTGGAGTGGCAGGTGACCCAGATGCCCTCTGGCCACCTCTGATTGCAGCACCCTCGGTGAGAGTGGTGGAATCCAGCACCTTCCCTGGCAGCCTTCTGGGGACTAAGGAAGGTTGTTACGGGGAGAAGCACTGCAAACTCCAGCAGTGTCGGTTCACTCCTGAGAAGCAGCTCGAAATAGGAGAGGTACAGAGTGTCCAGGTACGTACACGTCAGGGCAGCAGGGGGGAGAACAAAGATTCTTGGAAGGGTCAGATGAATTTCATCTGGGAGCTCAGAGCTGGTGACTGTATATCGAACACACACAGGAACGAGCTGCTGCCGTGGGTAAGACTGACGGGACTTGGCGCTGGCCGCTCAAAAACCTGACCTCAGCGTTTGGGATAAACGGGGTCTGCAGAAACCACCCCGACCTACTCCGATTTGCCCAGTGCTGTTCCAGGACCACTCTGGCTGGTCAGAAATGCTCCTGCAGAAGAGTTTCCTGTCACTCTGCGACAGCTCGTCACAAACAAAACCTTTAGCACGTTTTGACAACATATCACTTTCGGTAGTGACAAAGGGACTTCTGATAGAGTGAATCTGCTTCGTAGCGACTGGTGAAATGCGGTTTTTGTTTCCATACAAACCTGCAGCCCAACAAGAACAAAGCATTCTGACTGACTGGGGTTTGGGGGGTTGGAGAGAGGAGAACAATAGAGTTGTAGGAATTGTGTTGCTACGCTCTGTTTCAGAAAGAAGAAGTCACGCTTTTCTCTGTGATGCTCTGATACCATCTCAACCTGACTGCGGGTGCTGGTGACGGTACGAAGGACTCAGGGAAGCCCATGCTGCTGGTGACCGTGTTTTTCAGCCTGAAGCCGACTGCAGAGCCCGCTGCTCCCGAGGGACCCCGAGGGCCGCCTCGGGCTGGTGCTGGGGAGAGGTGTGGGAGGCTCTCGCTGCAGGGGGATGCAGGAACAGGCACAGCTACAGGAGAGGAGGAACAGCAGGAGTTAAACAGAAGTAGCTGCCACACCAAGTGCGTTAGGGAGAATAAAAGCCATTTTAAAAGCAGCGCTGGCTTCCTGACAAACACGTTCCAGCAAGTACGACTCTCTGTAAGGTCTGCTGCTTTACCAGTAGCAACTAATAATAACAGACCACCCTGCATGCGATACCGAGTGCCTCAAGACTGAAGATTCACGGGAAAAGCTCTTATTTACTTGTTCTCCCTAATTACCACTTCAATGCATAATTTGTCAAGCGCTGCTTGTGGCTGGTGTTGGATGGATCAGGGGACAGACAGCCCCTCTCAGTCTGACAATAGTGCTGTCCCTCGTCACCTGCATCTCTCAGGTGGTGTAAGGGGTACAAGACTGGCTTCCCACGGCATCTTTATATACCCCTGTTCGCACGGGAGTGCAGAGCACCAAGGAAGTGCTGCCTGCTCCCAGCTCGGGACCCCAGCCCCATGCAGACTGGTCCATCAGAGCTGTGCCAGCCCAGAGCCATCGGCCGCTGCTGACGAAGGCTGGGGGCAGAGCACGGAGGGCGCTGCTCTGGGGCACTCTTCAGCTCACAGGCAGAACTAAGAAAAAAGATACTTTGCCAAAGATGGACTGCAATTCAAAATACGACAGAAACAAGAAAATGCAGAGAAAAACCCCCACCGTTTTGCCCATTTATCGTAGATTCTTCTAAAACAGGGGGACTTCACAAAACGAGACACCACCAAACCCCAGCCTTCGCCAGCTACTTCTGTCAGGATGGCTTGGAAGCAGAGGGCTAGCAAGTGCATCGTTAAGGAGACAAAGCAAGCCCAAGGCTTCCAAGCTCCTCAGTCTCCAGAGGATTTCCAAACAGGGGGAACAACACACCTCGCTGCTACGTGCTGCTGCTGCTCAGCCGATCTGCGCTGGGTGTGACAATCAACATGCATCTTCCCGGGCAGTGCTCGCAGGGAGGGAGCAGCCAACGGCACCACTGGTACCTCGGCGCTGGGTTAAAGTCTGCCTGTTCACGGGGAAACCTCTGCCTTGTTGTTCACTGAGATTCTGCCTCGAGATCTTGAGAGCGGGCGAGACCCCAAATGCAGTCACAGCAGCGTAACCACCCACGCTCCGGGTATCTGCTGCTATCCCGAATTACGGGAGACCAACAGGCTGACAGCATTACCGGACCTGCTCCTCCCTGCTCCTGCTGTAGAAAGACATTTCTGTCAAGTGCTGCTTTTAATGATGAGGACACAGGTTGGCCGTAATCGCTGCTTTTGATTGCCAGTGTCCAGAGTCTACCGGTTCTCCCTTCTCTTCCATGGAGCTGGTGATATCAGTGTAGGTTTTCCTTCTGTTTTCAATTCTTTGTCCATGACAGATTTCACAGCAGGAAACAGTTCTGTGGCATATGGCCACTAAATTACAGAAACTTCAGAAACTTCTGTCCATGAGTTAATTTTAAAACTGAAGAAGCAGAAAATTGTTTCAAAAAACTCCACTAGACCACATAAAATGCCTTCCCTCTCCACCTATGCCTAAACCTACGATCTCTGGCTCTAAGTACAATGTGCACAAACCAGCAATCTGTTTTCAACAGGCAAAAGGTGGAAGGAAACTTTTCCAGGGTTTTGTAGGTGACAAAGTGCTCTGTGAATGAGTGTTAAGTGTTCATAGATAGTGTAAAATTCTGCAGATGCTTCAAGACCAGGAAGGAATGCGAAAAAACATCGGAAAAGGAAACTGAAAGCATTTACAATCCAAACCCACCAGAATCTCATGGAAAACCAGACAAACTAAAACCACATCTGTATTTCACACATCTTCAGCTCTCTCTTCGCCCTGAGCCAGGACAGATTCTCCTCACCTCAGAGCTCATGTGTTCCTTCCGGAGCACGTGAAATAACTGTGGAGGAAGGCGGTCCAAGGAAATTGTGTCATAGGGCTCCAGCCAAACCACCGTGCAAAGATGAGCTGTATTTTTTTAATCCATACCAGGGAGGGATAAGGCAGCTAGTGATTAAAAACAGTGGAGCTTATGTACGACTTCTTGTGAGAACGCCCGGTTCTGGGTGCAAAGGCCCCACTAGGCAGGGTACTGGTGAAAGCAGGCAAGCAGCTGCGCAGCCCAGCAGCGCTGCTTGGGCTGGAACGGGGAGCAGGAACCACGGACCAGAGCACTGGGCTGCTCACAACTGCAGCCGAGAGCAGAGGCAGAGACAGAGCAGAGACACGGTACGCAGCCAGGAGCAAACCACATCCATAGCTCTGAAAAACACACATGGAGGAAGGATCGTCTGGGTCTTGAGCAGAGGCAAGATGACCCCCATTGTTCTCCCACACCGCCCTGACGACAGCAAGCAGCTCCCGCCAAAGGCAGGGACACGGCAGCGATGTGAGGGAATGTCACTCCACGGTACTTTGTGTGTCATGGAACCAGGACATTAAAAACAGATTCCACAAACGCTGCATCAGCTGCACGGCTCAAGCTGGATGCGCTATCACCCATGCAGGACCCCCAGAAGACAACACTGCCCCAAAACGAACCATCTGCTGGGCGCTGAGCGCTTCACCTGTCCATGTCGTGCCAACAATGGCGACGGCAACGCGTCTGCTGCCGGCACGGGCAGGCAGTCCTCAGGCGCTGTGCGCACCTCCCAAAGCACCACTCGCCCCTCCTCGACCAACGGCACACCCCTGCCACCCTGGCGAGCTGTTACTGCGTGACCCGGGAAGACGAACGCTGCCGAACCAGCGGCCTGATTGGAGCTGGCACAACCAAGGTTTCTTAGTGAGAAAACGTACCGTTTCCTAACGCGCCTGACAGACAGCCACGCTCAGACCTTTTCAAAGGCTTTCAGGAGTTATTACCACAGATTAACGCTGGCGTGAGCAAAAAGGTTTACAGTCTTGTTTGGAGTTAGCCCGTGGCTCTGAATTAGCAACTTATCTCGTAAATGATCAATGGAGTCACAGGCGTTAATGAGTCAAGTTTAGCCAGAAGGGCTGAGGAAGGAGGGAGGAGATCTCAAGCCGCTGCTCTGCAAAAAGGCAGTAGGAAAATCTCAGTAATTCCTACAGTCAAACTGCATTTTAATCAATGCCTCCCAAAGACGATGAAGAAGGCACGCTGTGACTTTCCCAGCTGTAAAAAATGGAAGTCTGGTTTCACATTTGCATGATTTTGAAGGTCAAATGCCTGCTATCCAAGTCTTACTGATCCATATGGACTAGAAATGCCACAATATGCAATCATCACGAAGGCAGATTGTCTCCTGTAAATCTGTCCTTTTTGTACCGCGCTCAGAACGTACCGTATTGGATGGATTATAAATCCATTCAGGAAACACAGGCGATACTGTACCGAGCGCCCCTGCTTTGTGAGGACCCGTGCGTCGGGGGAATGTGCACGTCTGTGCGCGCGTGTCTGTGTGCGGATCCGCGAGGGAGAAGCAGAGACAGATGGCCCAGTCCTGCCCTCGCCGAAGTCAACGGGAGTTCTGCCATCCACTTGAGGAGACGGAAGCTTGGATTTGGGCAGAAAGGGACGTTTATCAGCACAGGGCTTCTTCTAGCTGCCTTCAGACAAACGCTCACCCGCGCTGGGAAGGCAAAGGGGCCGGGCTGTCGGGAAGGGCTCCCGGCAGGCAGCGTGCTGCCTTTTGGCTGGAACCTCCCTGCGCTGGAAGGGGTCTGGGTGGTGTGGGGGTCTGCCAAGCAGGCAATGTAGTGCTCTGTCTCTTGCACTCCTTGGTCCAGAGGGAAGCGCGGGGGGTCTGTTCCACTATTAGTCATTATCCTCACCTTAGGGACTTGGGAATGACACAGGTTTTGAGAACCTGTCAGCACTCCTCTTGAGGGAAGGGCTGGAAGGTCACTGCGCTTTGCAGCAGCCCGAGAGCACACAGCGTTCTCGTCTCTCCATTTAACAAACCACTTTACACATGGCCATTTTTTTCTTCCCGCACATGTAATTGAAAAGAGACATATGGAGACCAGCACGCAAACCCTGCAAACATTTCAGCATAGCTTCAGAACTAATGCTAATCAATTTTTTGGAACTTCTCTCCCCCCACCACCCCCTCCGTTGCCA
>NW_010422625.1:56284-61365 GCF_000710305.1 Buceros rhinoceros silvestris
CCCCCTTCTGTTAACTCCAGAGCAAGTTCTCAGGAACCCAAGGTGGTTCCTTTAAGAGAGTCAGCACAACAATCCCCAGCGAGTGACAGGGTGCAGGTGCCTCCCCAGCACACCTTCTGCCTCTCGCTTGGCTTTCATCACACACAGGGTCACCCACAGCACTCGCAAGACATCCTCTGAGCTGCTCAGTGAGCTCATGTGGGCCAGCACATGTGGGAAACCACCGACTGACAACTACACAGTGGTGGCTGCGCCGGACACCACTTCCCCTCTTCTGCTCCCCACAGCCTCGTCCAGAAAAGCCCCCCATGACACAAGCTATCGAGAATCTCCTCCTGCATGACTGAGCTGAACGTTACCTGAGAACAAGGCAGGCACAAGATGAACAGACCTTTACAACAGAACGTGCATCTGCCAAGACAAAAATACCCAGCGAGCTTCTGGTGCTGGCACGGTGACAGCGTAAGCAAGCTGTCTTTGCAATGGTTTTGCAAACGATCCATTACAAGATCTGCGTACGAGCTCTGCAGAGGCCGTAAGGCCCCAAGGGCAGCACACTCTCCCTACCACCACCTAAGCGCTCAGCAGAGAGACAGGGCTACGGGCTACAAAGAAATCCTTCCAAGACTCCTTGCACAAACACTCTGCCACAGACGCGTGAGCTGTTTCTCCCTCTCTCTCCCCCCTCTCTCTTCTTGTTCAGTTGCCTGGCATTTGCTAACCCACAAGCTGCTGTTTCCCTTTCCAAAGAAGCTCTGATGGGTGGAGGGCCAGGAAAAATTAGCCCAACTGATGAATGCAATCTCGACAGAAAATATGTTTTTTATCAGAGACCACATGTTGCCAACAGCAATTAAAGTAAAACTGGGAGATTTCATCGGATATAAGCCTGCATAACCCCCCCAGGGGCTCTCTTACCAGGTATCTGTCGGCTCCAGTGGGTTACCTGTGTGCTTTGGAGACTGCCAGTGGCCAGGGAAGGGGCAAGTGCGGTGCTGCGGGAGGGTGCCAGAGCCCCTCTGTGCTCGCTGGCCTCAGGGGGAAGCTGTCTTTGACCCACAGCCGCGGCTCACCAGAACCCAGCTTTACAGCCCAAGCAATGAGCTCGGGGTCTTATTTTACTCACAGAGCCGGGGTGTGCAATTTGGGCAAAGACCACGAGTGACCAGACAGAGCACCGGAACTCCAGCGGACACAACCCCCCCTCATTAGCACTATTTGTTTTATCTGGGTTCCACTCCCCAGCCGGCTGAGGCTCCGGGCCTTCGCCGTTAGAGGAGCTGCATCAACCCTGACAAGCGGCATTTTACTGCTCAGGAGTGACAGGAATTTCCACCGGGGCTGAGAGTCATCTTCCCAGCTACGCACGTCAGGCAAAGAAATCACCTGTGTGAAAGCAGGGGCTGCCCTCACCCTCTGCACTGGCTGCTGCCCTGGGCAGCACACGGCGCTGGGGCCACAGCACAAGCTGTCAGGACGTGAAGAGCCATTTTCCATCTACCGCATGTGCTGACTCCTGCAGCGAGCGCCTGCGTTAGTGAAGATAAAAGACACTCCTCAAACAAAACAACCCCCCCACACTCCGCAGGTTTAAACGCTTCCAAAAGTTCAACAGCGAATGCAGGGACTGTGAAAGGCATCACAGAGGGCAGAGGTAACTCCGGTGTTAACAACCCAACCCTGCAGAGCCCAACAACGAACTGAAATCACCAAGGCAGCAAGCAGACACAAGCGTGTTCCTTCACGAGAAGGTGGCAGTAGGGGCCAGTCCCTGGAGCACCCGCACCTACCGCCGTACCCCTCTGCGGGCACTGCCAGCCCAGCCAAGCCTCCTTCCACACAACCGCTCCCACCACGTAGTTCACGGGGAGGGAGGGCAGTTCCCCCAGGCGTTTACTACTAAGCCACATCTCCTCTTCAGAAAAAATTACTGTCCACGGGCTATGTGGAGACAAAGGTTCCTTCCTCCCTTCCTTCCCTCCCTCCCTCCCAAAACTGCGTCCTGCCTTCACACTGTTCGCCTAAGGGAGAGGGCCCCATCCCAGTTCGCTGCCTACTCATAATAAACACGACCTGGAAGTCCAAGCGAAGGGCATGGTTTAGATCCATAGCACAAACAGCCTTCATTTTTAATAAGTGACATTTTTTACAATAAACACACACGCAAAATCCCCCTGAGGCTTTCAGCACAGTTAGGATGAGTTTTCAACTAGCAGCATCTTGGAAACAAGGAAACAGCTCATACGAACTGGAGGTACCATCGCTCAAGCCCGAGGAGAACACAGAGGTCCTCACGCCGGCAGCAGGGCTGCACTGCGCGCATTCAGGTGTCACACCTAACCAGCGGTATCCAGAAGAAGCCAGAAAAGAGCATTCTCCCAGACCTACCCATGCAGATCACACTGTTCCAAATTTATGTCACTCTACACATATTTGTATGTGCTGAGACAGCTCTGCTCACACAGAGACGTCCCCAAAACTCAGCCAGCCAGGGCTGCGGACACGTTCCCTAGTGCAAACGCCCGCCGTGCTTACAGGCTCCACACCTCTGCCAGGCACCGCTCCTGAAAACCAGCATCTGCCCCAGCATCAGGACTGCCTCCACCCTACAGCGCTGCCCAGCAGCAAGGTACGGCCCCGCGGAGCGATCGCTGCTGCAGTTCGGATTCTTCTGCAAACAGTAATCAGTGGGAAGTAACTGGAAGCTGGCAGAGCCCCACTGCATGCGGGAGATGGTGTGTTGATTTACACCCCAAAGGCACCAAGCCGGTTCTTACTGGAAGGCATGCGAGTCCTCAGTCAGACCTGCCCAGACTCAGCTGAACATCAGATCACCCCAGCTGGGAGCAAGTCCAGACCCTGGGCGAGCCTGGATCCGCAGGAAAGCTGCTGACAGAGAAGGTCCTTCAGTGAAGGCTGCTACAGCAAATGCTGGAAGAGCACCTAGAAATGGGAGCATCCATGGCTCCAGGGGTACGTGGAGACATTTCAACAGTCACATCTTGATGGTTCAATGCCTGCTTAGGCTAAACGTAGCACTTCTAAATCCAGGCTCTGGAGAAACACTTCAATAAAATCCTGGCTCTGCTTCGCACAGGCTCTTCCACACCTCCCTGTGCAGGACTTCCCGCTGCAGGGTCCACCTACCCTGCACAGTCAAGCTTCTTCTCTCTTGGGCATCCTGACAAGTCTTTATCCAAAGAGAGAAAGCAGGGTTCCCGGACAGTCTCCTGGGCCATGTGGGGAACCAAACGCGTATGGGTTTGGGTTTTTTCTCTTCTTCCTCCTTTCCTTTTTCTCCTCTTCCTCCTTTCCTTTTTCTCCTCTGTTTTCATGCAAAGGTCAGAAGGCCCCCCCAGTCCTCTCTCTGAATCCACATCAGACTCTTCCAGGTATCCACCAGACAGGAGTTTTTCAAAGCACAGGTCTGTATCGGGCTCCTCCTTCAGCCCAGTTGGGTTTGGGCTTCTGGGAGTTTTGTTGGGTTTTTCTTCCTCCTATCTTTTTATTTCCCCTTGACACCTGTCACATCGCCAGAGCCTGAACACAACGGACAGATAATCATCCTCCTTTAATTTCTCGACTCAGACTATCTGCAGTCATCTTTGCCACCTTCTCCATAGAGGTGGTCTCTGCGTAGGCTTTACAAGCAGAAAATGTTGGAGCAACGTTACTGCATCTCCTTGTGCTCTTGGGTCTGTCTTTTTCCCATTTAAGAGGAAAACTCAAAGGTTTGTTTCCAGTCAACTTAATCACGTGGTTGGGAGAGAAGGGCTGTTTGTTATTTGGGTTTTTCTTGTTCTGACCAGTGACAGATCAAGCCTCACAAGCCTGACAGAGCCAACCCAGGGGCAGACACGCACAAGCTGCTCCTAGCTGAACCTGCTGGTCTCCTGAACACCCGTAACTGGGCAGATTAGAGGGCACAAGCCTCCACGCCACAGGTTTGGACTCAGCTCTCTTCAGAGGCTCGGAGGCTGGGTGCTGGAAGGCATTCCCTCATCCCAGGAGGAACACCCCCTGCTGACACGCTTGGGGGAGACATCCCAGAAAAGCCTGTGGAGAAGCTGAACTGTCTGACGTGTAGTCGCTGGTTTACCAGCCAAAGCCCGTGTGATGTGGCAAGCTAAGCAAGAGCAATTCCGACAGCTGCTCGCCTGCCTGTGTCACGGGGACTTTGCCTGCTCCCTCACCAGAGGCACAGAGTCTTCCCACGATGCACCAGCACCATTCAGCTGACAGAAATCACTGCCTGTCCAGACCCTCATGTTACTGACGGACAATGGAAACAGCTCCTCTTCTATCTTTTGTTGCCCAAGCAGGGAGTACAGGAGGAGGAATAAATCAGCGATAGGGAAACCCAGAAACAGCCAGCTTTCATTTCCCGCTTTCATTCGTCGCTTAGTGGGATGTTTACAGGACAAACATTGTTGTGTCCCACATCAGGAATCCAGCCTTGGTGATCCTGAGGTGGTCGTGCGAGAGCCCAGCTGGGGCCGCCCCCAGCCGTGCCCAGCTGACCAGCGCCTGGCAGTGCCACCCATGCTGGGAGCCTTCAACCCTGGAGAGCACAGCTGGACCCTTCCATACGACCACACCGTCCCCGTATTTCTGCCTCTGCGCCTCGCTGAGCGGCGGCGGTTCCTGTCGGGAGCAATGCCCTCAGCCAGCGCCGGCAGCTCGCGCTTCACAGGGCGCGTGGCTGTTAACAAGCACGGCGCTCACAGCCCCAGTCGCTGCCCTGTAACAATCACTTCAAGTGACATTCGCGTTTGGCCCATAAGCAGAGGAGTTCACCTGACACAGGGTGGCCCAATTACTGCTAAAGAGCTTGTCTCTCTGATCCGGAGACAACGCTGGATTCCAATGCAGCTCCCATTCCAGGGTATTATGGAGGAGTCAATCACTTGTCCAAAGGGAGCAGCACACGGAGCCGCGCTGTCGGGAGAGGCTGCTCCTCGCAGGCAGCACGTCAGGCTCTGCCCGAGAGAGCGGAACTGACAGAGAGCCAGTCTCTGCTGGCCATCAACTACCCCGAGCCCGAGCGGCAGAGGGAGCAGCGTGGCGGGCCGCCGGCCGGA
>NW_010422625.1:61508-65887 GCF_000710305.1 Buceros rhinoceros silvestris
GGCAGTAGGGCCTGCCGGGCAGGACCAGCCGTGTGCCGCCCGCTGAGGTATGGCCAGCCACAGCACGCCGCGCCGGGCATAGTGCCCTGCAGCCCAGGGAGAACGCCAGCAGCAGCTGGTCGTGTGGAGGCAAAGGTGGCTCCTCCTGCTTGTCCTGCCACCAACACCGCGCCGCCTGAGCCGGTCCTGACCACAGCGACGGAACCTCAAGAAGGGGCTGAAAGCACCATCGTATCTCAGAGGTTCACTTTAACATCCGCTTAGAAAGAACCAGGGAGAGGAGAGGGAACCATCTCCTTTGTCCTTGTGTGGCTCTGCACAGGAAGAGACTTATTTCAGCTGAACAGGAGCACAGCACTGTCAAGGGTGGGGATTATCTTTTCTTTAACACACAAAGGCAGCAAGAAGAGGAGCCGTGACAGCGGCTCTGGCTTTCCTAAGACTGCGGCCTGTATTCCTGTAGAACAGGTGAACGCGGGGCAGGAACAGGACTGCTTCCTATTTGTGAGACCAAGAGAGCAAAAGGGTTAAAGATCTCTGTACGGTCACATCTAATTTAGCATCCTGATGCTGATCGAGAAGGGCAACTGTAAAGCAAATTAATAGCATTCCTGAAGAACAACCCCCACCATTTAGGGACTGTCCCCCAGAATTGGAAAGGAGTCCCCTGATCTGACGGCAGAATCAGAACGATTACCACCACAGGAAAAGAGAAAGCAGCAGACAGCAAGTATTTATCAGCTGTGATACCCTAAGCGGGATGGCAACCCCGCACAGCACCAGGCCCCCGGCAGGGGCAGCAGGGTCTGACTCGGACCAGAGGGAAGCTTTAGGCAGCTTTGCCACCAGCAAACTACACCCGTTTCTGCAACAGCCACGCAAAAAAGCACAGGGAGGGAAAACAGGCGAGCACCAAAGAGCAGCCGTGGACTGAACTACTGGAGTTACTTTAAGGAGTTAGAAGTTTAGTCCTGATGAGTCTAGGACATCCCTCAGGGACCCAAACACCTGGAAAAATGTCAGCAGAGACAACGGCCTAAGTCCTTCCGATGCTGGTGGGGTCAGGATGTCACTGCCTGCACGGACCCCCCCAGGTTCGGGTCCCGGGGCAAAGCGTTCCCTGTGTACAGGGATGTACACATGCAGCCATAAACACCAGCTGCACCGTGTCACAGCCACTCCACTGCGGCCAGGCAGAGGAGGAACGGCCACCTGCCCCGACCAAGGGACACACGCACCGTATTGCCGCCACGCAGCCCCGGAGGCAGAAGATTGCCTGGCTGAGTGTACTAAGTGTAGTGCAAACTGCTGCTGCTGGCTGCGCTGGGCCAAGGCTGCCCCAGGGCTCTTGGGGAAGAGGAGTAAGACAAGGTCCTGGAGAACATGGCTCTGCTAGGGTCACCGTGTGCCTCGGCAGTGAGCGCACAACACCCGCCAGGCTGCGGCACCACCGCCGGGCTGCTGTGAGGTACAGAGAATTTTCTGCTCAGCCTTCAGACAACTTCTAGTGCAAATACGTTTCAAAGGAGAGAACCAGTGTAGAAACAGCCCCATCCATGATGCCTTCCCCCGCAACAGGGCCATGACACTGGATGTTATCCACAGAGCAACGTCCACCGCACACCAGAATGTTTCTGAATAAACTCACTCAGCATTCCCCCTGTTAAGTCTGCTCTTCTCCTCAGGTATCGGTTCCACCTGCTGAAGCACCAGTGCTGTGGTCACCTCCAGTACCAGATCCCATCTGGTCTTACCACTAGTTCTGGTGGCGCTCTTTTCAGCACGGCGTTGAGATGAGTCCAATTTTAAGCATATGAGGTAAAACGAAACGTCTTTAAGATGAACCAGAGGTTGCTACGTTACCATGACAGTGGGTTTGTGTTGGAGCTGGCGAGGCTTTGTGCCTGCCTGGATGGTAATTACTGTCAAGCTGCAAAGGGATAGCGAGCAGGGCCCCTGGGAAAGGGCAGGGTGACGTCCTGCTGACAGGGCTGCGCACAACCACTGCCTGGAGTAGGGGCACGAGCCTTAACCCCCTGCCTCTCCAGGAGCCCAAAGCCTTCCCTTTCTGCACGGGGGCCCAGGGGCAGCCAGGCTCACCACGGCCCAAACACAATGGGCACCACCACCTAACGGTCTCACTCCAGAACACCCAGCCACAGGAGGCCAGGAGGAAACTCCAGACCCACCGTATTCCAGCATCCGAGCAGCCTTTCCCCGCCTTCTCCAAATGTCCAGGCCCTGGCTCCACTCGGGCAATATGATGCCGAGAGGCCGCGTCCTCTGTCAGTCTGAGGGGAGGGACAGAAATCGAGGGCACTACTTGAGAAACCGACACAAGCACTGAGTGTGAACCAGCTTCAGGTCTCCCCTGCTGCAGGACAAACACCGCTGTGCGCTTCGCAGCTGTTCAGATCCCTTTCCATGCGCAGACATCGCTGCGAAGTGCTGCCGGTGCCCCAGAACACCCACATAATAGACCTGCCCACATGTACACTCACAAGCACTGTTCTTCACCAGGACGTGGTGGGATGAAGGGTGCTGTGAACACCTGCAGGCTCCCTCTCCAGGGGTTACAGGTATTTCCTGCCTCAGTTACCCAACTCCATCACGGACACAGGCGGGGAGAAGCAGGGAGGCTCAGAGTGATGCTGCCTGGATGGAGCTCTCGGTAATTCCTGGGAGCTGTTTCTGGTCAAGCTGTGGGTATTCTGCATGGCTCCACGGACAACCCAAGTCCTCCCCTGGGTGATGGGCAGAGGCTGAAGCACATGGCCAAAGCTGCCCCCTGTTCCCGGGATGCGGTCAGAGCCCTTCCCCGCGCAGCACAACGCCAATTATAATCTCATTCCGAGTAACGGTGCCTTGATGGCAAATTCATTACTCAAAAAGTAACATTTATTAGTCCATTGTAATGTGTTGTGACTGTAACTCCACTGCTAATAGGAAGAAGTTTAACCTCATTTCATTTTCGCACAGTTAAAAACCTTGTAACGCTGTTCATAAATCAGGGTCCGCATGTCACAAGAGCAAAGCTGCGGCTCTGCGCCCTGTGTGGCTCTTTTTAATTTTGGTATTTCATATTAATCTCAGATCTGGTCTCTCGGAACTCCACTTACAATCCACATTTTATTTAGATTACCATTACGATAGCAGGAAAAATCCTCACCCTGCATATCATTTGCATGATTTAGGTGGGCTGTGTTTTCAATTACATTAATCACCGGCAGAGAGGCACACTGATTAGAGCCCCTGCTCACCCAAACCCAACATTTTCATTAGCCATGTCTTCAGAGGCGCCCTCCCTCCTCCGGCACTCCTCACACCCACCAGCACAGACGGTGTCAAGAAAAGGCACCGCAGCTTTGCTCTCCAGGTCCCCTCTTCCTGCTGGAGGCCACAGGCCCAATGAACAGACCCTAGAGAAGACGGTGCAGCCAGACCGCATTCCTCACCACACCTCTGCATCTCACGGGCAGATCCTTTAATCTTCCCCTCAAACATTTTCAGAGATGCTTCTTGGACGACCCCGTGTTGGTACTGACAGCACTCAAATGAAAACGCAGGGGATGCAGATCCCGAGTTCCTGGGTCTGCTCCTCTCCAGGTAACCCTCAGATCTGAACAACCCCATCGTCCACAGATGGTAAAGAACTAACTACGCCAAGTGGTTTAGGTTTGACCCGGGACCCTGAGGAGGAGCCTCAGCCTCGGTCTGCACAGGAACAGGAGCCCAGTAGCTCGTGCCTCACTGATCTTGAGAGGACATGACTGCTCCTGCCTAAGTTCAAGACACTCACGGGCTCACTCTCACGCCAGCAGCCCCTGCCTGTGGAGGAACACCGCAAAGCCTCTGTCACTACCCGGCCTGTAAGATGGATGTTCCAGCTTACCTACCACACGTGAATGACGGGTATAAAGTCATGCCAAGGGGAAAAAAAAGAAGAAGAAAAAAAGGATTGCCTCTGAGGCCCTGTCAGTTGGGTCTTTTCGCTGGCAGGGAGACAGGCTGGCACACAGCATTACCTGCTGGTCACCACAGCCCTCTGCCCTCCGTGCAGAGCCTGGGCAGCTCTGCATGGCAGACGCCACCAAAGGGAGATCCCCAGCCCACAGCTCCCCAGGCCACCGGAGCTCTGTGCAGAGCCTGCGCACAACCTCTGCTGCCCGCAGGGGAGAGCAGCCCCTGCCATCCACGCAGCCGTGTGCGAGGTCCTCTCCTGATGACAGCTGGGACCAGCTCTTCAGCTGTTCATTAAGCCGCTGCCCTTCCCACAAGATCTCACTTGTGATGAACTCCGTCCTTCACGCAGGACCAGAGCAAGGAAATACTTCTCTTGGAAGCCACGAGAGGGGAGTGACAACGGGCCCGTTACTCCT
>NW_010422625.1:65992-71319 GCF_000710305.1 Buceros rhinoceros silvestris
GAGGCGAGTGACAACGGGCCCGTTCCGCCTGCTGAAGCCACCCCAAGGGCTGGAGAACTGAGGTTAGAGGCAGAAATGGATGCTCTTTTTGAAAGGCTTTTCATCGCTTGCAAGCCTCTCGTTTAGCGAGGCTTCCCTCCCACACCTGGAGAACGAGCGACAGATCTGTCAAAGCCAGAGGCAGAAAGACGTGCGCTGTTCTTGGCCACGCACGCTGTCGGGGGGCAGCGGTTAGCCCAGAGGCCCTGAACTGAGCCAGCGGTACATGAGGCCATGGGTCTGGAGAGCCACATCAGGTTCTGGCACCACCACTGCCTACGAGCCCTTCCTTCTCTTTTCATCCTGCTCAGCCAGAGTAACGCTGGTCTTAAATATTTAAAGTCTAGGGGCAGCAGAGAGGCACAGGGAGACGGGAAAGCGCCTCAGACCCGCAGCCTTGTCAAATGTGGATCCTGGCGCTCTCTCCCACCGATCGCCTGACGGGTCCAAGCCTGAGGCAAGAGTCTCTGCCCAGCCCCCATGGCAGCTGTTTCTCTGCTCCATAGCTGTTGGAGGATTTCTGCCCCTTCCTGCAGAATCCTCTGCTCCATCGCCAAAGGGAGGCTTGGCTGGGAATTGGACTCCAAAACGCGTGCACCAGAAACCCAACGGCATCTGTCTGTGCTCTGGAAAGAGAGGATTTGAGAGAGCAGGGACCTCCCAACCCTCCTGTCCAATTCAGACAACGTGCTCCTTTCCGTGTGCCCTCCCTCCACCAGCACCACCCCTGAGACTCATCCTGCCTCCACAGCACACAGGCAGAGACGCTGCGAGGCGGCGATGGAAGAACAGCGGTGATTTGTGAAGACGTTCTGCTTGCCTCCCCCAGCCCCTGGCCCCTCTTCCCGAGTTTTCCACCGAGAGAGAGAAGGCAGCTCATTTCAAGACTGCCTTTGCTCTGAGTCCAAAGGTTTACTCAACTTCTTTGATCACCTCTTCTACATCCCTCACCGCACCCAGGAGGTTACACAGGCAAATAAAACACAGAAAGAAACCCCTCTCCCTCCCACGGCCACACCTGTCCTGCAGCCTCAGCTCCACCGACAGTCACTCCTTGCCCCCGACTGCTCTTCTCTTCTCAGCTCCCCTCCCCCCCCAACCAATGTGCTGGCCAAACTGGTCCTCAGCCCCTTACACCCACTATGTGACCTCCCAGCGTTCAAACCCCTCTCCAGTTCATGAAACCAGTTAAGAACACAGAGGAAAAAAAATACTATTTCTAGTTTCTTGCAGCTGGTGTTTTTCCACACGCAATTACACCCTGCCCAGGGCAGCGCCCTCTCCAGACAGACAGCGCCAAGCACAGCCATCGACCTTCCTCTTCACACTCTCACACCAACATTTTCCCTTCTTTACGTTTGGAAGCTCTGAACCCTTCTGTGTGAAGAGTCATGCTGGATGTACCACTCCGATGAACCGCCCTGCGTCAGCGCGAGGGGACCAGCCTGCCTGGAGGAGTATCATAGTGCTGGGGGCACCCCCTTCTAGCTTTGGTGGCTAACGCGGAGCTATCGACCCGCCTCAGGCCCCCTCAGCGCTGCTGCGTGCGGACGGCTCAGCAGGTACCCAGCTGCTCCTGCCCCTGCTGCAGGTGCTCACTGCCGGAATCACAGCTCGCTCAGGCCCCACTGCATCTGACTCCCCCACGCGAGTCCCAAACACCCATGGACCAACTGGGATACGGTCTCAGAGGGAAAGGCAGGACAAGAGCAAACAGATGCAGGGACTGATGGCATCCCAGGCCAGTCACAGAGTCAGCTTTCCTGGAAACAGCATCGCGGGGCCCCCAAAACAGGTATCGCTGTGACTCTAGCACACACCTCGAGTACCTGTGTGCTCGTTCGGTACCTCCAGGTGAAAGACTCCCATGACAGGAGTCATACAACCCGGCTGGCCTGAGACAGGCGCTGCCAGACCTTCAGATGAGCTCCCCTTTCACCTGACTGCACTCACCAGCTTGGGAAATGCAGAGTATTTCATCTCCGTCCTTGCAGGGAACTGCTCCTGAAGTGAGACCTCATAGCTGGAGCATCACAGGGCGGTAGCGCCGAGCAGCAAACACATACCTCACCCTGCATCGCTGGGTGAACTCTGGGCAGAGACTGACGGCATTTGTGCTCAGAAACAGCTGGCAAATCCCCACTTGTCAAAAATATTCACCCTTCAAAGCACACAAAAATAAAATGGGGACAAATACCACCAGTCTGACTCACTGGGCAGAATAAAAGCTACTTCTCTCATGCGTTGGTGACCTTCACGTGACCTGGTACATTATTGATGAAAACGTGCTCTCTGAAAGAGATGGGTGCTGTGGGTGGGGGAGGTAGGAAGGGAGGGACGGGAAGGAATGAAGACTGAGGGTTTCACTGGAGATGCTGGTCAGGGGGCACACGAGCAGCTTTCCCTCCTTCCTCCAGTCCATGGAGCGCTTGCAGCAAACACACCGCCCGAGCTGGTACCTTGTGGGAAAGGAACACGCACTTCAGGCGGCCTTGTCTCCTAAAGCGTCCAGGTTGCTCCTCCTACCCTGGCTGCACCGAAAGAGGCCTCAGTTCCTCCAGGCGGTCCATGTCCCAGCGGCACTGACCTTGTGGCTGAGCTCAAGTGCCAGTCTGCTTACTGCCCCTCAGGTGCCAGCAGGAGCAGCAGGACGCTGGGCCTTCTGCAGGAACCGCTTGGTGGGGAAGGAAAACCGGGGTGGTTCTTTATCAGAGGAAACAAAGCACAAGTCTCAAAGCTGGGGCAGAAGCTCTGCCAGTGCCTTGGGAGTACCCACGTGTACTTGTTGCTAGGATCAATACAGCACACGAGTTTGCCACACCTGACGGTTCTTTCTTTTCTATCCCCTGGTAACACCACCCGAAGAAAGCACCTGCTGCAATGAGACTGCCACGCTGCAGACGGGTTCAGGTTAAACCGCTGCTGGTGATGGCTCGGGAAGGGCTATGACGCTCTCGCGCGCTCTCCTGAACTCAGCTGGAACTGATTACAGCTCCAAAGGCAGGCACTCGGCCCGACTCAGAACCCATCTCTGCGTGGTGGGTTTTCACCCTGACCCCTCCCACCCCATAAAGCAATTACTAGCGCACCGACACTGCGAGAGCCGTGCATCGACTGACAAGTGTGTACCTGAAGGGACATCCGCTGCTGCCCGAGGAGGAAGGTGCAGCAGGGTACTCACAAAGTACCATAAAGAGAGGATATTGCTTCCTGGCTACAGCAGGGAGCGGCGGATCTGCAGAGCTGGAGATGTTCTGAAGCAGCACAGGAGAGGCGTTCCCAGAGGAACACAGCAGAAACCCAACTCTTGTCATGGGCAGTCCCTCAGAATCCTTCCTGGCTTTCACCATCGGTGTCCTGGTCTAGTGGAAGGGAGTTTGGGGTCTCTGCTCCAGCTGTTTTCCCCAAGGCTGCCCCCCCAACACACACCATAGTGAGAGAGTCCCACAAAGCCAGTATGAAGCACGGAGCACAATTCCAGCTGTACAGAAGCAGACACGGCTTTGAAATCATCTTTTGACAGCAGCCGCCTCAAAGAGATTCCTTAGCAAGTGCTGGCTTTGTCACAGCACTGCAAATAAATACTGTGGTACATGAGAAAACCAAGAGCTGTGTTCTGTTTGTGCTGACTAAACATCTTCTCCTACATCTGACAGAGCAGACATGGGAAATGCGTTGAGACATCAGCTGACGTCGAACACCGAGGTGCTGAACTCTTCCCAGAGTGAACACAACTTCAGAGACACCACACAGCCACGAGCCTGGCTTACAGAGCTGCTCCTACTGAGAAGCCACCGCCGCCTTTCTTCAGAGGCACTGCCCCTGGAGGGAAAGAACCTCACCAGGCTTCGGAACCAGAATGCGTTTGCCCATCTTCTTCAGGAAGAGCCCTTCAAACTCAAACACGGCTCAAGGCACTCTACTCCTCACTGAAAACCACCCTGCAACATCCTCCCCTCTCTCCTTCCCCTCAACATCCTCGCCACAGTAATTCCATTATTGGCTGTAAAAGTGCCTCTCTCTGTCTGAACCAGGCACACCCGAGGCTGCACTGGCTTTTATCAGCCACTGGTGCTGAGGCTGGACTCAGCTCGCTGCACGCCTCCAAGGGAGCAGGCGGCCAGGCTCTCTCTGGGGAGCATCCCGGCGGAGGAGCCCGAGCCCCGCGGCACAGAGCCCCCGGCCCAGCAGCAGCACGGCTCTAGTGCGGGATCGCATCAGCAGAGGGCCCCCGCGCCTGTGCCAGCCCCAGCCAGTCTCGCCCAGGCTCTCCCCGTCCTGCTGCCACGCTGCTGCGGCTCACAAAGATCCAGGTGCGTGAAGCTGCCGCTTCCCATTGCTCTCACATCAACCCCAACACCAAATGAGACAAAACCACAAGGGCTGGGACGAGCTAAACCCACTCACTAGAAAAACTGGTGTCCAAAGACAGTGTGTCCAGGGACATTTCACACCCAGCACTATCGCATCACAGCTCCATGAGGATTTCTCCTCCTTGTACAACTGTTTTGTAAATCTTGGAGTTTATCTTCACCCACCTCCACTCTTGGTTCACGCTTGCAGAGGCTACTCCTAACCAACACCAGACATAGTGAAAAGCAGGTACCGACGCCAAGCACACCCTTGAACCAGGCTCTGCAAACAGTGACGATCCAGATACGAACAAGCAGTGAGCAATGAATTTCCTCTCCACAAACCCCTGCCAGTGAGTCTGGTCAGATTTTCACTGAAGAAAGAAGGTAAAATGGAACAGGGCACAACCCTCCTGATCCTAGAGACACTCTGACAATTCTTCACACAGCCCTTAACCATCCCAGTTAAGAGGTTCACCTGGCCGTCTGCAGGTAGGAGAGCACAGTGAGGGTCACCACCAGCATAAAAGGTGAGGTCATTATTTCTTTCTCTAGTGCTGACAAACCCAGAACCCTTTTTTCGTCCACTGCTTCTGGAGATCTTTCCCCAGTTTTGAAAATCCAGGTGGGACAACACTTCTGGACCTCCTCATTCTCGCTTTCCCTGGGTCTGTCTTCTTCTCCTGCTGCCTCCACTGCAAAGGAGAAGGAGAACGAGGTGGGAAAATACCTTTTACGAAAACCATTAAGTAGCAGATGTCCAATAAAATGGGTTTTCCACCCACACAGGAGGAAGGAGGAGTGGGCAGCACTACGGTTTCTGACTAACAGGGCTCCAGCAGTGGCACCATCCCTACGCTGGTTCTAACCAGGTCTGCGAAGTTCCCCAGCAGCAGATCATCCCCACCCCTGCACCACCACAGAGCACTCGGAAAG
>NW_010422625.1:71424-71904 GCF_000710305.1 Buceros rhinoceros silvestris
AAAGAGTGAGAAATAGAAGGAAAAAGGAAAATGAAGCTGCTAACTTAGTGCTCAGGGCAGCAAATGTCTTGAACTCCCAAATGAGAAAACACAGGTTTGAACCAGCACCCGTGAGCTGCTGCCACCGCATGCACCTCTCAGCTCTTCCTGTTGTCCGACGGAGCCGGCTCACGCAGAGCCACGGCTGACGGAGACAGCTGCTCTACCCCTGGAAAGAAGAGCAGCACACCCTGCCACCAGTCCCACCCAGTTCCCCATGACGGAGAAGCTTACAGGAGGGGTAAAACTCGAGGGGGCAGGATGCTACTGAAAACACGCAGGATCTCAGCAGACGCAGCAGACCCATTCAGCAAGAGCAGCGAGGTCCGTTCCTGGTTCTGAGTCCTCCAGGTAGCAACAGAGGAAAGATGTGGAGCCCTGATCTGAAGCACAACAGGGCATCTCAGGGCCTGAAGGAGTTTAATGAAAGCTCTGAACAGG
>NW_010422625.1:72099-79965 GCF_000710305.1 Buceros rhinoceros silvestris
CTTCTCCACAAACACGCTCCCCTCTCTCCAAGATCAGTTCTGGGGGTCTCCTGGGAGTTATTCCAGGAGCAGCGTTGGCAGGTGCTGCCCCACGTGTCACAGAGACTTCAGTGCCAGCCCCGGGGAGCGCTGCCGGACAATAAGCCACCACGACTTCCCAGGAACCTCAGATCAGTTCTGGGGGTCTCCTGGGAGTTATTCCAGGAGCAGCGTTGGCAGGTGCTGCCCCACGTGTCACAGAGACTTCAGTGCCAGCCCCGGGGAGCGCTGCCGGACAATAAGCCACCACGACTTCCCAGGAACCTCAGGGTGAGGGTGGCTGTTCGCACTTCTGGTAACCACTTCCCAGTGCTGGCTTCTGAGGAGCATCTGGCTCTCCAAGGCCTTACGGTGAGCAGGCCCAAGGCTACTTGGCCCAAAGCAACAACGCGGAGAACAACCCACCCTAAAGAAGGCAACTGACAGGCAAAAAGACTTTGGGTGGGGGGCGGTGTGGTTTGGGGTGGGTTTTTTTCCCCTTAAGGTCCTTAAGTGTGACAAAAATAAAGACAGAGGAAAGGTGACCCTCCAAGAATCATCTCCACAGGTGCCGTCTTAACGTGCAAGAGACAACAGGACTGGGAAGCTGAATGAGACCACGAAGCCCCAGCAGCCGCCTCTCCTGCGGGGACCGCACGTCCCCTGGCAGACGCCCACAGGTGAGAGCGGAGCTCGGCACTTCCCAGCGCACTGTGAACATCGCACACGCCTCTGAGACTCAGGACATCGCTGCTGCCAGACCGACCCCGTGACCGCGGCCAGCCGACCCGCTCCTCCACGCAGCAGGACTGAGGTGCCCCAGCACCGCCGCGTTACTTAGCAATGCCCACGAGCACCAGTTTGCTCACCAAGCCTCAGGCTCCTAGACAGGACGAGCAGGGTGCTGTACCTACTCCTCCTTGCACTCCCTTTTACAGAGGACAGATTCGATATGCACAAACCCTGCAAGAACTAACAAATAACAGAAAAGAAATAAGAAAAAGAACCTTTTTGAGCATCATATGGGAAGCTGCTCTTCACCTGAGGCACTGCAGCCTGGAGCTGCTTGTCCTTCATGTCACCTGGCAGCGATTCCTCACCCGGGCTGAGGTCAGGCACAGCAGAGGCATCTTCCTGCCTGTGGCCAATGATCCCAGGCCTTCTCACACGCCATCGCTCTGCAGGGCTTTACGCAGGAAAGCTCCCTCGGCACCAGAGCAGCGCTTCCTTCCCTTGCCCATGCACAGGCAGCAGGGTTCCGCCTCACAAAGTCACTCTTTCTTTTGCTCTGAAAGGCAGGGACAGCCCGACCGCAAACACGAGCTCCGTGAAGGCCAGGATGCTCTCTGGAGCGTCTGGACACAATCCATCGAGCTATGCAGCTCGATCCACACTGAGCCCTTTTGTAGGAGAAGGCAGAGCTGCTGCCACCTACATTCCACAGCTCCAACCTAACACCTGGAGAGTTCCTAAGGCTGTCACCTCACAGACCGAGTGATGGTTGACTTCTGAGGCACCCTCCCCATAATCCCATCATTTCTCCCATAAAGCTCCACTGAAGCCTCCACGGGCTGCGGGATCACAGCACAACACTCACATGCTCAAGAAAGGAAGCGTCAAAAATTCTGGTGCTGTAAAGGAGGTGGTGAAAATACCATCAACTATAATGTGAAGCAGATGAGAAGCACCGAGAACCCGCTCAAATGATAACTGCCTGATAATTGTTTTACATTTCATTTGCTCTGTCCTCACAAAGCAGCGCCAGTAAATTCCCTTCATCTCTTTGTCCTTGAAGATGACCATGAGAAGCGAAGAAAGCCTCCAGGAGAAGTCACTCCCCAAGTTCACAGTTAATATTTCGTTCTTATTTGTGGGAGTCTTTGGGGACAGGACTGTACCAAAGGAGCAAGGGCCGCAGGAGGTGACGGTGTGGCCTTCTGCTGCCCACTACCAGAGTTTGGTCAGGACCAGGAGAAGCAACACTTTGCCCTGATCGAGTAAGTAAATAGATCGACTCCAGTGCAGACAAGAAAACACGAACTAGGCAAAATATAGAGGTCCTCAGCATCCTGTCACCCACTAAATGGGAGAAGCGAGGTTAACAGCACTAGAGAAATGTTTCCTATTTGATTTTATTAACTGATTGACATGAATTAATGCATTGGGATATTTGATTGTGTCATAAAATGTGTATATGAACATCATGATTCAATTTAATGTACCCATTACTGCTTGATGTGCCATTATATTAGACTAAATTAAAAGAATTTTATGGAAAAAAAATTACAATTAAAGACTCAAAATTGATTACATTCATAACTTAGAGGAGATTCACTTCTATTCATGTTTTGAATAATGACAATAAAAGAACCCGAAAACAACACAGACCACGCAAAGATGGGCAAAACAAAGCATGGCAGAGATAAACGGGACAAACAAAATGCCCCCACCTCCCTCAGACTGGGAACCAGCTGCGGACAAGCCACCAGCACAGCAGCAGCGTCTTCCATCAGGGCGCTGGGGTTTGGAGCGAGCCCCATTTCCTCTGGGAACAGAGCCAGCACTTTTCATCCTCTGTCACACCTTCGGATCCAGGCGGCTGTTCAGCTGCTGCTTTTGCGAGGGCGAGCGCAGCCCCGCAGCCACCCAGACCAGTGCCCGTGGACCTGGGAGGCTGCTCATCCAAACTGTCTCATGAAAGCCCAGCCACGCAGACTACGATAATCCAGGAGAGGACCGACGTTGGCCCACGCTGTGGGGGAGAGACGTTTTAGCTCACTTCTGGAAGTACCTGTAGCTGCCACGCAAGCCACGAGCCAAAATGAAGCCGGGGAAACAATGTGGGTGGGAAGAGGGAAAGGGGACCAAACCCCGACTATTTTAGCAGAGCCATCAAAAGCATCTGAGCATGTGTAGTGACAGGAGAGAAAACGGGACAGCAAGCACACTCTAAGGTACTTAAAGATCACACAAGACACTTCCAAGAGACTACCGTATTTTTTTCTAACTAACTACTCTGAGGACCAGTTGCAAGCTGCTGTGTAGCTTTATCCAGTGCTCAACCACCTTCTGAGCTGAAGTGTTTTCCTGTTTTTCACCTGTTTTTCACGCTGGTGCCAATTAAACCCTTACACCCTCTGTTGTCTTCGTCTAAAGTGACCACGGATACGCTATAAAACAAGAATAGAAAATACCAAGTGGAGTTGGGCCCCTGGAGACTCGCGAGCTGCCACTGAAGACACCCATTACAACTGAACCAGCGCTAACGGACTGCAAGTGTCCCACAAGCCGTCGTCACAAACCTGCTCCCTAGGCTTGTTGTAAGACTCGCTCTTCTCTTGGAATTATCCAGGTCCAAAGCGAATCTTCCACATATGAGTTCAGCTCAACGCCTGGGAGAACGTCACCGCCTGCTATGGACACACAATCTCTCCGCTCCCCTCTGCTGTGCAGGCGCAGTTTCTCCTTTCTCAGCACCACCTCAGCCGGTTATCGGCTCGTTGTCACTGCTCTTTGGGAACTGGAGAGGCCAGCAGAGCCACGCAGTCCTCGCTCTGCCCAGCGCCCGCTATTCTGCGAGCTCCCTCCCCACCCAACACCCATCCTTCCTGCGTCTCTTCCTCCTCCAACACGTTAACAGACGCGGGTTTTTCTGACTCGCTCACTGAAGATAATGGTTCAATAAACAACTATTTTGAGTGTGAAAAATCTGTCACCGGGAAAGTGATTAAACGGTAATTAAAACCAAAACCATCTCCACGTGCCTTTTGGTACCTGTTTTTGTTAGATACTGACACCTTCACTCCCTAAAAATAATACAGAACATCGTTCCACCGGGTCTGTCACGTGGAGCTGGTCCACGTTCCCCAAGTGCAGTAAGGAACCAGCTTCATTTCCACCGAGAAGGCCTTGTCTCGGTTAGGTCCCTCATCCTTTAACAGTGCTGGTAACGGGGCCCCTTCGCGGGGTTAAGCACGTTCCTGAAGCTTCCGGGCAACAGCATCCCACCCTAATGGCTTCTTGGGCAAGCAAGATCTGTCAGCCCAGGCGGCGACGCTACACCCACAGCCAGCTGACTTCAAGAGGCACTGACTCGGTGAGAGATTCGCTCCCATGTTGAAAGAGCTGTCACTTATCTCCTAGGAGGAGCGTTTGGCAGATGAGACCAGCTGCGTGTTGCAGGTATGTCCTCTTGCTCATCCGGCATTTTGCCTAAGTATCCCGTAGGCACAAACAGCCCATGGGCTCTTTCAGGGTGAGATCCACGGCACCAAGGAGTCTCGTCAATCGAGGGGTTATCTTTCAGAGAAAAAAAGTGTTTTCTCCGTTCAGTTGAGAAGTGAAGGGTTAGTTGAGATCACCAGATTACAACCTATTTTTCACGTCGCAATAACTGAGGTACCACACTTCCTCGCTAGTAGCTTAGGCGTTTCCTGCAGAAGGATCAAAAGCCTGAGCCTTGGCATAGTGACACCCATTGTGCGTACTAATCGGTTCGGGGATACTCATTCTGAGATCACACCCCAGATCTCAGAGAAGGCAGACAAGGTGAGGGAAGGAGTCACACTACCCTCTCATGCCTGTTCTCACCTCCAGACAGGCTGCAAGGTCACCACCAGCAGACTTTACAGGCTCAAGCAACCCGCTTTAGTGGGTTGAAACCGGTGAAATTGGAAAATCCTTTGCAGAGCTTAGGAAAAACACTGCAGTTCAGCAAGTGAACCTTCTAAAAGCATCTGATTTCCCAGGAAATCAGCATCCACAAGTGTCCCACAACCTGAGCAACGCTTCAAGAGCCATGGCTGTTTTTCTTCTGGGAAATGAGGGAGGGGCCATGAGGATGGGCTCACCAGCCACTTCAGTCACGGCGTCGGAAACCGGCTGAGCTCTGAACGACCAAAGTTGGTCTTGGTGAGGAATCTGAAGGAGGCGGTGGTAAGGGCCTTGTGGGATACCCTCTTGAAGGGATGCCAACAAGCAAATTGTTGAAGAAAAAAAGTACAATGCGTGTCGGATTTTTAATTACATGTCTATTTTCCCAACAAAGAAGTGCAATTAAAGTTAATCATTTCTATTCTATTACACAATGCCTCCATCACTAATGGAATCAGGAATGCATGAAGGAAACACACATTAATACATAAACACCCCTTTCCCACAGACGAGCATTTGCTACTCCAAACACATCCCCCTACAGCAGCGCTCAATTATGCATCACCCGCTGCAGCACACAGCCGCGGCAGCTGCCTCTGGGGGTGGGGGAAGAAGAGCCAGCGAGGCTGACTTACACACTTGAGCGTCCCTGAAGATGCTCGTTTGCCCACACATCCCCAGCGCGTCCGGGGAAGCGTCCCCGCCCTGCCGCTGACAGCTGTCACCCTGCTCTAGTTGTGCATAAACCGGGCGCCTCTCGGCCCTCCCCTGCGCCAGGAGCAGCACCGCTCAGCCCAGCTCCAGCATGTTGTGCAAATCACAAACAGGCCGAGGGACACCAGCAAAGAGCAGAGCCTTGTACGGCTTCTACAACGGAACTGGAGGGACACCCGGTGATTGGGATCAGTTTTGCTCTCTGGTGTCAATCCCGAGTAGTGCAATCGAATATGGGGACTTACAGCGCGGGGCAAACACGAGCAGAATTCGACCTTTTTTCAGCAATTACAGAAATAACGTTTTCATGCTTTAGACTATTTCTACAGACCTCTACCGCTCCTGCAGCCACTGCTGAACTCCACCTCCTCATACACCGGATCCCAAGCCAAGAAGCTGCCAGTTCCGATGAAGGAGACCGCTCTCAAAGCCACCAGCCCCGAGAATGGTGCCTCCCAGCTTTGTAACTGGAGCAGCGGCTCTTCTCCGAAGGAGCATCCGAGGGCAGCTCCCGCTCTGACAGCGCGTCACCTCAGTCCGTCAGGGCCAGGGCAGTGCGGGTGCATCCGCAGCAGGTACTACGGCACATCATTTGAGCTTTAACGGCAATGTTGCGGCATGCTCCTGCAGACCCTGACGGGCAGATTTCCTGTGTGCCCTGGGCTGCACCTCTGAGGTTCAGCCTCCTGGCAAAGAGCTTAAGAGCTCAAGATGTACGTAAGCAGGAGAAATTTCCATGCCGGATCCAAGTACCTGCTGCTTTAGTACCTCTCCCACCCACCTCACCCCTTGGGGAGTGAGTCTGTAACTTCACATGAACTTTTGTGGTAAAAATAAAATTTAGTTCAATTGTAGCACATTTCAGTGCAGTTCCCATAATTCTTTTTTTGGAAAAGCCCCAATTTAACCAGCTCCATGATCTTCCTCAGATGCCACAGAACAGGGTCTGCACTTCTTCCAGCATCTACCGAGCCACCAAGCGAGAGGCTGAGTTGAAAAACACCCTCAGCAGGCAACAAAATGCCTGCAGAACTCTGCTGCCCCATGTTCACCCAGTCACTCAGCTTGTCCCAGAGACAACCGAGTCCCAAGACAACAAACGTGTAATGAGCCCCAACAACGAAAATAAGTGAGACGTAACAGCAGAGTCCTTACAGCCAGCCCAGCGGCTCCTTAGCACCTTCTAATTAAACCATCCTCAGAATTAACAATGGCAGGAACGCTCTTCACTGTGGGGAGCAAGTGTGTCCAGAGCACTACTCTGAAATGGCCAAGGTGCCAACCCAGAGAGAAGTGACATCCAACTGGCACTGAAGAGACGACCAAGTCCTGCTCCGAAGTGTAAGGGCCAGGCTGGAATTATCCATGTATTTGCCTGCCTGCCTTGCTGGGAGTTCAGCTCCACCATGACAGGAGTGTCCATCCCGACTATCAGGAACACGCACGTTCCAAGAGGCGTCTCCTGCCTCTAACAGCTCCAGCTACGAGGAGCTGTTGCCTAAATACACTTTCTATAGAGAGTCAGGTACAAACACACACACAGAGTTTCTCCATGCTGGAGCTCAGCCTGTTCCACAAGTCCTCCTGCCACCAGAGAGGGACAGGAACCTCTGCACCAGGCCATGGCGTGACAGAGGTGCTCAGCCTGAGGGGACCATATGAAGCACTAAACCAAAAGGGTGATGGGATGAATATGTGCATCACCTGCAGCACACGCAGACACAACTTGCAGCAACCACGGGACACAGCTGTTTCACCACCACGCCTGACAGCAAACTGTGTGTATGGTGCCTGCCAACGGAGGACGGAGGAGTCCCACAGAATCCAACATCTAGAAAGTACCGGTGTGCAAAGCCCAGCAGCTTGCTTTCAAGTTTCCAGCAATGACTAATTCCAATAACTTTTCCTAAGTTTTCCTTTTAATTTGACTTTCTGCCAGTATAGACAATTATTAAGGAACTTTATGTCCTGGCTGCATTTTTCTTTAGGGCTGGTAAAAGCAAGTACATTCCAACGGAGCACTGACAGCTTTAACTGCTTTTACCGGGGTGATGAACCATCTTGGAAAAAGTCCTGAAGAGGCAAATAATTTGCAGAGGAAATATATTGTTTTAATTTCAGCAAAGGCGACACAAGCCAATAACCAGTGCAGGACATCATCATCGAAGCTGTCTGAACGTAATTTACACTCCTCTTTGAAACAGCAGTTCCTGAAACTGTGTGGTACCAAGGGGTGAACCCAAAACAGGTCACCTTCTCCAGTCAGCACCTCCACCAGTAACCTCTGTCCCTCTTGCTCAACCCAAAACACACTTTAAGACTTTTGCGTATCTGGTCTTCTAGGATTCTAGTTAATCACACAACAACTCAAAGACACCTTTCATTTACAACAAAGCCAAACCATTCAAGCTCTTCACTGCTTCCTAGGTGTTTCCCTCAGCCACCAAGGACTTGCTACTCTCCCCAGCAACGTCCAAGGCA
>NW_010422625.1:80050-83123 GCF_000710305.1 Buceros rhinoceros silvestris
TGTCCTGCTGAGCTGTGTCCAGCCCCTTCCAGCAGACCTGCCCGTCCCCAAGACAGGCTCCTTTCTTTATGAGGCAAGTGATGATGCATCAACCCAACCATCTGAGAACAGCGACCTGTTGGCCAACCATCTGCAATCTTCTCCATGACACCAGTTTTACACCTCTCAGCCTTAAATGATCCTTCGGGTACTCCAACACACCACCACTACTGTGATGTCTCTGCTGGGCACTGCTGGCTCCTTGCGCTAGACTCTGCGCAGCCCACACCTCTGCCTCCAGCCATGCCCCACAGCAGGAGTTTGGCTGTTAGCTGCTGCGGGATGCCTTTGGTCAACCACCTCTGCACAAAACATCGAGTAAAGATCTTGCGCTAAAGGCGAGCCTGCCCAGAGGCCGTCTGGCAAGACACTGTGTAGGAACTAGGGAGAACTGGGGAAGTGCTGGGGAGCAGCAAAACCAGCAGCTCGGTGGTTTGAGAATTTAAGGAAGATGGTTCATTTCCTTCCTTTCCAGAGGGTCTGTAGCTGGCAGCAACGGGCAGGTAAGCGATGGGGGTGTCCACCTGAAAAAGGATCTGCCGTAAGGGAGAGCAAATTCAGCGAAAACCTTCAGAACAGAGCTGAGCCTGAGCACTGGTCATTAGAACCGAACACTCAAACCCTTTAGAAGCTGCTTCACCCCATGAAAACATTCATGCTGATGTGGAAACATCATGATGAATCCAAGAGGCATTTCCAGTTCATTTCCTGAACTGGAAATGAAGTGTGGTACGAAATAACTTCCGAAAAATCAGAAGACCACGAAAGAGAAAACATACGATAGGACTTTCCAGCTAGCAACATCTGTCAAAAAACAGGATTCATTAAAAAAACCACACAACGAATGGTTCTAGCTGGGTCACTACTCGCACCGCACACAGTACCAAGCTGAACACCGCACACAGTACCAAGCGGAACCGCCAGCAGTCAGCATGGGATGAGTGTTCTTCTGCAGATACCAACGAGAACATCACTGAGCCGGGGGTTCTGAACAGAACAGGCAGATTGGTTCCAATTAACTCAGAAAAACAGAGATACAAATCTAAACCCCTCTAGAATCCACAAACCTCCCATGTGTACAAACAGGAGCGGGAGTGCACGAGTTTGCTGATGATTGTAGCGAGCTGGTGAGACACTACAGCTCACCTGCCCACAGCCTGAGCCAACACCACCCCCGGGCAGCAGGAGGCTCCGGCACTGACAGAGCTGGTCCCTGCACAGGACGCTTCCGATGTGTAACATCAGTGAAACAGGCAACAATCCTGACAATCTTCACCAGAGCTATATGAAACTGTTCCACAGGCGAGACCTCCAGGTGTTTGTAAGTGTGGTCAAATGGAAGGTTGAAATGGTCATTCCTGTCCAATGGTCATTCCTGTTCAGCAGTAAGCGACGTGCTGCTCCTAACCCAGAAAAACAACGTTTAGGAATAATTATGTAGCATTTGTTTCCAAACTGTTAAAATTGAACGTACATGAATGAACAAACAAACCTTATTCTGGGTCGATGTTCAGTCAGAGAGATTTGGGAGATAAACCCCAAGATAATGGAAGGGTAAAGACGCACACAAAGATGCTGCCATTTCCCCCACAGGAACTGAGTTCCCTGGTGTCCTGAGCCATCAGCCAGAACCCAACCAGACCCGAGGGCCCACGCGCAGGATGCTGCCCTCGTGGCACCACCCTCAGCAGCACTCACCGGCCAGGTGAGGACCGGCGTTTCAGGCTGCGTTTGGTCAGGCGGGGATGAGCTCATGTGAACGCGGCTCGACTGCAGCCCGGCCCAGACCAGGAGCTTGGACTCACCTAAGCGGTTACCGGGCTTCTCCGCTCAGGCTGGCAGCTCCCTGCTCTGGCCGCTCAGCTGCTGGCTGTCCTGGACTAGGCCATCTCATCTGTCGGGTCGGTCTCCACGAAACGCCATCCCCAGAGCGCAGACTCTGCCAGACTCTGCCCTGCAAACCCGTGGGCAGGGAGCCCGCTGCAGCCGGAGACGGCTCCTCTCTCCTCCCTTGCTCAGCTCAAGTTTGCTGCTGTTTCAGTTCATTTGTTTCCTAACTCCGCTCTGGGCTCTTAATCACGATTACTACAAACATGACACAGTCAGCGTTTACGGGGCTGACGCAGCGTTCACCAGAACCACTTGTTTACAGCGTAGGTGTATCGCATGCTGCTTTCTCCCCGCCAGCCAGGAGAGAGGCACAGCTCCAAACGCTGAGCCAGCGGCCTGCCGGCCGCAGCCCCCGCCCTGCTTCAGCGGGACTGGCAGAACCAGCAGCCCACGCCGCCGAGACCCCAGCTCAAGCCCACCAGTGCTCAGGGCTATTTAAGCCCTTGGAAACATGAAGCGGTGGTCTCACCAGCGTACTGCACAGGTGCTCTTCCCCGGCTGCCACACTCCTGTCCCAGCCCTGCAGGGCTGCGTCTCCTCTGGGGTCAGTGCATGTACACACCCCACAAGGGAACGGGTCACTGGACTCTTCACCCGCCAGAGCCTGATCCTGATGCCGTCCCCATTCCTTCTCGTCCTGCCACAACACAGAGCCACGTGGACTTGGCCAGCAGCTATGCAAACACCGAGTCCAGCTGTGATCGCAAAGCCAGCAGCCAACAGGCACCTCTGGCCCCGTGGCTGCTCCACGGCTTAACGCTGAGGATGCTTTACAGAGGGAGACAACTGCTCCCCTCAGCCATGCCCCCTCTGCAGCATCGCCCCACTCTCCTCTCCCACGCACGGTGGTGGGAGATCTCTCCACCACTCTCAGTGCAGTGTGTAACACTTACAGCATCCCAGACGGGAGAGGGGGGCAATCAGCCTTCTCAGAGTCCCAACGGCATCGCATGTCCCGGGTTTATGAGCCCCAACGCTCTAACGCACCCTGGACGTTTTTTCTCTACAGAAAGCACAGTGCCGTCAGCTCTCGCTGCCGGCTTGCCTTCTTATACTGAGAAAAATGAAGTTTATCAGCTGCGGGTTTTAATGTTCTGGGGTTGTTTTCTGGTAAGGAAGGGAGGCCGAAGTCACGAGGAGTTTA
>NW_010422625.1:83292-83669 GCF_000710305.1 Buceros rhinoceros silvestris
AGCCACTGAAAAGTGGTAAAGTTTTGAACATATTTCTTACTGCTTTCTTTAATAACCTCTCTGAAGTAAAAAACCCCCAAAAAATCAAAACTAGATCTGTTTTGTAGGTGAGTTGGAAATCAGTAATATATTAGGGCAGGGTTATGAGTGAAAAATGACAAAGCATCCAAGGTACGGGGCATTTCAACAGCACAGACATCATGGACCGCGTTCTGGACCACATCCTGCCTGAATGATGAAAAAGAGAGACTTCTGGAAAATAAGAAGCGCCTTTGTGGAAGCGAGAGCAAAAGGGAGTGCTGCACAGTGAGAAATGGGGATGAGAGCTGGCAGAGTCCATGTCCAACCTGCCTGGCTTCTGCCAGACTCCCCTCCAG
>NW_010422626.1:0-30625 GCF_000710305.1 Buceros rhinoceros silvestris
TAAAGATCTCGCGGTGAGGGCGAAGCCCCAGACACGGCGAAGATGCTTAATCTGTAGAAAGGGCCCCTTGGGCCGAGCTTCTCGCAGCCCCCTGCCCTGTGGAGCTGTACCCCTCTTCAGCGGTGTAAAGAAGGGGAAAAAATAAGGCCTACGTTATTTATTTTTAGTCGCATTTTTGCGGGGTGGTGGGGCATTTTCAGCCTCTCGTTCTTTCTTTGGGTTTCTTGGTGCCGGTACGCGGGGATGACTGGCGCGAGAGGAGAGGAAAAGAGAGGAGGAGGAGGAGGAGGAGGAGTAGGGATGGATCCTGCCAGCTGTCCTCTGCGAGCAGCCTGAGGGCTGCATCTGTGCAGTCTCTCGCTTCAGGTATCTGCCCCAAATGGCAGAGTGCCCGCGATGAAAACGCGTGGAAGCCCAAGGGGATGGACACCTATAAACACACCACCCCGCTGCTCGGCAGCCACCGAGCGGGCCTGTGCGTGCTGCTACTGGATAACATGTACAAGCCAGTTAAGATGTTTCAGGGGATACCAAGAGGGAGAACAGGCACCGTACTGCAAAGCAGGGGATTTTCTACAAGTGTACACCTCAGTCTACTTCGCAGCATCTTGTTTACGTACTCTTACCTTTGGCAGCTTAGCAAAGGGGCTACAAAACGTGCTTGATCAGTAAGAGCCTTCCTTAGCATTTTTTAAGCTATCACGCCGGTACCATTCATCTAACTTAATTAGCTTGTTTGCCATCAGTAAAGCAAACTATCGGTTATCAATGAAACTCCACCGTCGACAGGATCACAGTCAGTAAGAAGAATTTTACTTCTGTATACACACTGGTGACGAAAAAAATGTTAAGGGTGCTGTGCTGGAAAGGTGTTTATTCACCCCGCAGGCAGGCAGAAAAGGGGGAAGAAGCAAAGATATGTCAGCAAGACTTATGTGCTACGTTAAGTACTTAGGGTTTCCAGCAGGTACAAGAACTAAGCTTAAAGAACACCTTTTGCTGTCAAGTATTTTGTCGCCAACGGAACAGATTTTTGCTTGCTAAAATGGCCTGGGAACTCTTAAGCTATTAATCTACCTTTTAGATAAATTTAGGAATACTGAAGAAGCTCCAGAGGAACAGAAGCAGAAGTGGCTCTCATGTCAATACTGGAAATACATGCCTGGCGTTGGTATTGTTAATACAGGATACAGTCAGAGGAGGACAGCTGGATAGTAAATGCCAGTGAGTATGTTTTAATGAAAAATCCATATTCTCAGACAAGCATGACATTGGTACTTCGAGTGCACCACAGATTTCAAATAACAATAGAAGTTTGATTTATTATTGGCTGAAGTTCGATTTACAAGTTGTTATTTTACACTCTGACATTAAATGAATTAATGCAGGCTACATGACAAAATAAATGTTAACTTTTTCAATTAGGATCTTTAAATTGAAACTGCATTAAAAAAAAAAGCTTTGGCTCAATTCATAGGCTTGGTGCAGAAACACAATGTGAATCATTATGTATAAGCCTCTGTTATGTAGGAAAGCAGAGTAACAATGGTCTCTTAACCTGAAAAATCTGTCAATTACACAGCTAGAGTTAATAGATGATAGCTACTGTAAAGCTAATTTGGAAAGTGGGCGTACAGTAGGATGCATCTCAAAAGACGTGCTCATTTCACCAGTTCTTGTCACAACCTCTGTAGTCCCCTGTAACGCTCTTCTCCCTCTTTAAAGCTTCCCATCTGCATCTCCATCTAAGTTCAAAAAAACACTGGTTAACCAGAATTCATCTATGGCTGTGCCACAGATTTCTTTCTCGTACTAGTGTTCATCATTTCTAGAAGTTCCTCATTCACGTAACTAAATTTCTTACATTTCTTAACATAAAATGTGCCTCTCCAGTGCTAGCAGCAAGCACTGAATATTTAGTTGGGGACCAATCTAAGAAAGGGAAAAGACCAGAAAACCCCAAAATACAGAAGATATATTAAATCCTCAGCTTGGTCCTATAACAGGTGCCACTCAGTTGCATGAGTGTTGAATAGGCAGGTAGGGGGTTTGTTGACCAATAGCCAGAAGTTCCTGACAGTGAGGTACTCAGTTAACAGACTGGTTTGAACTGGGGAGCTTGTGGAGTTAGGCTTGTCTTCTTGTCAAGTTCATCTCCCACATAAAAAAGTGCAGGAAACTCTTTTCACACTAAAAGTATGTCTACAAACCTGGGTTCTCCAAGTACACCTGGGATCGATGGATGCACCTCTCCTCTCACAACTCCGGAGTCATAGGCACGAGTGGGACAGAGGTCTGTACAGAATGAGGGCTTAAGTGAGTTGAATGTTGATTTAAGTGACTTAAGCACTGCCTGCAATAGCACTTACACTATATAGTACCTTCTATCAAAATGCTTAATATGAGTTGTAGAAGACCACAGAGGCAAAGACAGACTGATTTTGTTGCTGCCTTAAGATGTGGAAAACCAGCCCAGGAATTTAAAAGAAAACAACATGCATGAGGGCAAAGCAATTTTTGCGTTTGATGTTAGTAATAGAATTTTATTCTTGAAGATTTTGCAGCTATTGCAAACATTTCAGATCTCCTTCTTCTGCATTTTGAGGGATTTGCTTGATCTTTTTATTGCCAAAGCCTTCTTAGCACTTCTGCTTGAAGAACGCCAAGACAGTCCAGTGGTGCACAGGCTAGCAAAGCTTCCACAAAATTTGTTCGGCAGCCCATTCAGTCATTAATCTGAGCATCTGCTAGTGCTAACTGAAGAGCTGACCTCCTTTCCAGGTGGAGTATTATGTTCCCGTTGCTTCTAGCTAGTGCAGCTTGGTGCAAACTCGTAGTCCTTGCTAGTGGCACCTGAAGGCGGTACTCTAGTAAGACAGCTGTATCTGTGGAGCTGTGCAAGCAGTGCTTGATGGCCTTGGAGGTCCAGAATACCTGTGCACGGTCTCACTCTGTAACTGCATCAGCTTCAAGCACATTATATTGCAGCTTCACACAGAGCTTCCAAAAGAGGTGCAGAGAGGTATTTCTTCATCGCATTCTTTCAGCCCAAAAGAGCCTTTACCATCTCATACAGAAAAGCTATAATATATCTGCCTTTGTGAGCCTTCATAGGTATTTCTCGGTTTTTGTAGAAGACAACAAAGATTAAAGAGTTTTAAGGTGTTAGTGCACAGGAGGGTTTGCCTAGCTTGTTAACCAGCTATTACCCTCCAAACCCAGTGTCTCACCCACCTCTCTTCTCAAGGACTTTCTCCTGCTTTGAAGATCTTTCTTTCAAAGTGATGCTGTAGCACTTCCTCCTCAGATTAATTACCAAGCGATACTCTTCAGGAAGTCATCCAAGCCTTTTAACAATTATTGCAGTAGTTCTCAAGGCTGAAAGGGACAATTAGACAATCTGTACTTACTGCCTGAATAATGTAGTCCATAGACCCCCTTACAACCAGTGAGCCTAATAACGAGCCTGACTGAAACGTGATACAGAAAAGCAGCCAGACCTCATCCATAGGTGTCAAGGGAAGAAGAATGTATCACTTTGCTTAGTGATTAAGCCTTTTCTCTGTTAAAAATTTATACCCTATTTTTCAGTCTGGATTTGTCAGGGCTCAGTTTCTGTCTTTTGCTTCTCGTTACACTTTCTCAACTAGAATAAAAAGCTTTTGAGAACACCAAAGTTTCTACCAGTGAAGGTATTTATATACTCTGTAATCACCTCATCCCTTGACATGTATTTTTGTAAAAAAATTACAAGAAAGACGCATCATCAGTTTCTCATTACATGCTATTTTCTTTTTCAAATATTCTTGCATCTCGAATTTTTCAGTGATCTGGTGATTTATCAGGAGCTAGATACACCTTTTTCTAATAATCCCACATGCAACTTTAGGTATGTAAGCATTTTAATTAATCTAGACCAAATGCACACCGGATTTTTACATGTACTTGGGCTTTCTACACATCTGTAACTGCTGACAACATAAGGAACAGTGCACATCCATCATTGTGTTCAAGACAGCCACTCTCATGGCAGGCTTCTTGTGGTCCGTCTTGCAACTGATGTGCCTTGACTGTGAGGCTCTTGAAGTAAACTCTGGCACACAGGTACTACTAGAGCAATGTGGTCTTTCTGGCCAGCCACAGGGAATAACCAGTTCAATGCTGAGCACTGCACAGAAGGTTTTGCCTGTAGGAAGTGGCTGAGGTGGCAGTTTTGCAGTGTTCAAGTTTTCTTGCTTCTAGAGACTTTTCCTCAGCCCTCTTAAATTTACAAGTTACACATTGACAGGGAGAAAGTAGTTACTTACACGATAATCTCATTTGCTTTGAACTCTCTGTTCACGGTGTTGCTACAAATGAGGGAAATAAGAAGGAGCTTGATCACCTCTTTTAACAAGCACTGTGATGGACTGCAACTTGCCTGAATCCCACTGCAGGACATAGACCCCATCTGGGATGTCCAGTACTCCCGGCTGTACTGAGTGTTTCTGTGCTTGGAATTAGGTTGTAGGAACAGCAGGGAGCGGGCAGACATGCTCTCTTCTGAAAGCCGCGCCGGACATCAGGACCCAGGCTGCTAGTGGCACAGGTGCCAAGGGCAGAGCTTCCTGCTGCTGTAGAAAGGCAGGTGGAAAGCAGCTACCCGCCAGATCCAGGTAAATCCCGGACCAGGCCCGCATTCTGCTCTTGTCACCCTTTCACATGGGAAGGCGTTTTGGAAAAGGAACATCATGGACCGACCGCTGGGTGGAGTGAGTGCAGTGTATATAAACCTGTGATTTCACTTGTGTGTCCCCCTCGCTGCAGCTCCTGGGCTAGGACACAGCCGGCAGAGTGAGATCTGAGGCTAGTACTTACTCCTCAGTGGCATCCTTTGCTTGGAAAGGAGGGAGTCTATCATTGGCATACTTTGCTTGGAAAGGAGGGAGGCTATCATCAGCTATTCGATGGGATTGATGGTTGCTTCTCACAATTGAATTCTGCCGGCTTGGACGGTCAGTGGCTCATGTCTCATGGCAGGCTTCTTGTGGTCCGTCTTGCAACTGATGTGCCTTGACTGTGAGGCTCTTGAAGTAAACTCTGGCACACAGGTACTACTAGAGCAATGTGGTCTTTCTGGCCAGCCACAGGGAATAACCAGTTCAATGCTGAGCACTGCACAGAAGGTTTTGCCTGTAGGAAGTGGCTGAGGTGGCAGTTTTGCAGTGTTCAAGTTTTCTTGCTTCTAGAGACTTTTCCTCAGCCCTCTTAAATTTACAAGTTACACATTGACAGGGAGAAAGTAGTTACTTACACGATAATCTCATTTGCTTTGAACTCTCTGTTCACGGTGTTGCTACAAATGAGGGAAATAAGAAGGAGCTTGATCACCTCTTTTAACAAGCACTGTGATGGACTGCAACTTGCCTGAATCCCACTGCAGGACATAGACCCCATCTGGGATGTCCAGTACTCCCGGCTGTACTGAGTGTTTCTGTGCTTGGAATTAGGTTGTAGGAACAGCAGGGAGCGGGCAGACATGCTCTCTTCTGAAAGCCGCGCCGGACATCAGGACCCAGGCTGCTAGTGGCACAGGTGCCAAGGGCAGAGCTTCCTGCTGCTGTAGAAAGGCAGGTGGAAAGCAGCTACCCGCCAGATCCAGGTAAATCCCGGACCAGGCCCGCATTCTGCTCTTGTCACCCTTTCACATGGGAAGGCGTTTTGGAAAAGGAACATCATGGACCGACCGCTGGGTGGAGTGAGTGCAGTGTATATAAACCTGTGATTTCACTTGTGTGTCCCCCTCGCTGCAGCTCCTGGGCTAGGACACAGCCGGCAGAGTGAGATCTGAGGCTAGTACTTACTCCTCAGTGGCATCCTTTGCTTGGAAAGGAGGGAGTCTATCATCAGCTATTCGATGGGATTGATGCTTGCTTCTCACAATTGAATTCTGCCGGCTGTGTCGGTCTGTGCCTCATGCTACTGCGAGATGGTATCTTTGGCAATAGTTTCTCCTCACTTCCTCTGAAGCCCAATTTAACATTCTGACTGCTGAGTTGCGGTACTCAAGAAGCCTCCACTTTTATCACAAATAACTCAGTGCAGGGTTGCTGGTACAGGCTGCCTGCTGCTGGGTATGGCAGGTTCAGACAAACGGAGCTGAAGGATTAACTGATACACCATATCCAACATTCGGGCACCTCCTCTCCTGCTAACATCTCCGGGTGCTTTGCAACCCCTCTGACAAATCAAAATTTCACTGTGTAGCTTTAGGGAAATGGCTTGATGCTTCTATTTGAAGAAAAGGTCTCTGGTTCATACTCTAAAGATTGCTCAAGTGGAAGTGACGCCATGTTTAGCTGTGACAACAGAGCAACCAGAGCACAGCCCAGATAGTGTCTGGAGGAATCTCGCAAACCCAGAGGGCTGCTGTTCAGCTTTCTGTTCCTGCCTGAGGACGAATTGTTTACTATGCTGTTAGTATGCATGGGCATCTCTGTCATCATCATCATCATCATGGCTTGGCTTCGCGAAAGAAGATCCGGGAAGGGCTTTTCCCACGCTCACTGCGAGCGATGAGTGCACCCTTCTCCCTCCAGCACTCCTGCATCAAGTGCTGTAAGAACTACAGGTGATGGCATTGAGGCCAGGGGTACGAATCCCGTTCATTACTCGCTCTGGAATGGAAAAATATACCTGTCTGTATAAGGATCAGTGCAAGAACCCGAAAGTGATCGTGGGGCTCACATTTACATCATAGAACATTTTACTTGGACGTATTCAGTATCGGGTTTTGTACTTGGTTACTGTGAGCCACCTCACTAAAACCAGGATGTTGCCAATTGTATTTCAGCTAGAGCAGCCAACAGGAGAAATCGCCTGGTATGTCTGGGGAATGAAGATCCTCGTCTGTATCAGATTTAAGTTGAAAAAAATTTGCTCTCCAAATATCAAGTTGCCCTTACTTCAGCATTGGTAGCACTGCTCAGGGTGAGCTTAGTGCAGCAGTGCCCACTCTTGATTATTTCATGATGCTAGTATAAACTGCTGGAACCTCTGCCAGATTGGGAGATATGCCAAGTTTTCATTTTCTTTTATTTTTAAGGATGTTTTTAATCATTCTGAAAGAAAAGGGGAGGGTTTGGGAATATTAAACTATGAGTGACCCAAAGGCTCAAGATAGATTAAAAACACTCCTCGAAGACATGGAGAAAAAACCCTGAAACTTATTATTTGGAAACAATCTCATAATTCTTGCAGCCTGCCTCAGAGTTTTTGAAAAATTAGGGTTGTCAAGCAGCTAAAACCTAAACGATAGTATTTTCTCAACAGGAGCCAGCTGAAATTGAGTGTCCACAGAGGTTATCAGACCCTCCGTGTCAGGTGAGTTGGCTCCTCTCCAGGAAGAAGGCTCCTCACGGTCACAATTCACGTCCCACATCTCAAGCTCACCACCATCGTTGTGCTGATTTCCTGATCAGGGCAGATGCTGTGCCCTTTGTGCTTGGCTGGGTCTGCTGAGCCTTGCTGGCTCCTGAATCAGGGGCCTCCGGACATCCCGGTGAGTCAGCTGCATCAGGTGTTACACACACAGAGGTGGGCAAAGGATGTTCAGCATTTAGAAAACAGACTATGAGTGTCTGACATTTGACCTTAATGTTCAAATGTCACCATTTTGGAAGTTAGTCTCATACTGTTATTGAGACCAAATCATGACTTTCAAATTTTGTTCTGACTAGCCTGGATATGCCTTGAACACAGAATATAGCAGCCAACAGAGAGGCGAGGAGGGTGATACCAGCACCAGCGCACAGCCAGCCACATCAGTGCCCTCTCCCGACAGCTCGATCTGGCAGAGAAATTTCTACTGCAGGGGTACAATATGGACGTGGGCAGAGCATCATTCTCCTGCAGCTAATAAGCATCTGGCACGGAACACAACCTGTTCATAGGGAGCATTTCCAGGGCTACGCACTGCGCTCTGTGAAGGGGTTGATGTGTTTTCCTTGCAGACTTCTGCTCTATTAAGAAATAGCATGAGCAGGAACTGGAGGAAATCGGAGGCAGTATATAGAAAGGTTTACTTAGCCTACACTCCTGGAAAAGCAGCATTTGTGTATTATTTAAGCTAATAAAAATGCCAGTCTAACAATGTCTCCTGGATGGGGCAGTAAATTTTTCCCTTTTGTCACTGAACTCATCAAAGTCTGCTTCGCAAGAAAACAATCCCACAAGTTGATGGCTGGTGGGTATTCAAATATCTTGGAGATTCTTTTTCTGGGGGTAATTTCCAATTCAGCTAAAGATTAACAGTTGAGAACCTAAAAACCTAACTTTGCTGTGATACAAACAGGAATACAGTGTCTGAGTTTACAGGAGCTTGGCATAAGATTTTAGCAGACTGTAGTATTAGTTTGATAGAAATGGTTGCCCAAGTAACACTGGTTCTAAGATCTGAGCAAGATCTGAGCACACTAACAGCAATAATGTAAGGATTCTTTGAAATTATTTGCCTGGCTAAAGTGTACAAAATCCACAACTAGCTATCAGACACAAGAGTACGCTTCAAAAAATGCCAGAGAACTGCCAGGGAAATCCCTTGATGTAATCATTAATTAGTGCGGTGTAACCCACAGACAAGAAGCACCTCAGGTAATAATGGGCTACGTGCCTAAATAAAGGACAAGATGAGCCATGTACAAACACAGGCAAGCCAGAACATAAGTGCATGCAACAGATGGTATCTTCTCCAGAGAGATGATCTCTCTGAGGGTACGGATGATCTTTACTTATTTTGCTGTGGAGGAATCACTGCACGAAGGACTTCATTTGTGGACTGTACCAATCTTCCATTTTAGTATCCTATTCCTTGTTCCTCATTTCTTACTCAAATCTTTAGATAAAAGAGACTGGTGTCCTATTTTGATAGCACTGTGTTTCTAGGCATTGCAATCTGTTCCTGATTCAGCCGCAGCAAATCCAGTGGTGAAAGCTAATCAGATGACCATGTTCGAAAAACTTAATAGCAACTATTTCGGTGACATTCTATTCGTAATCACTCAACCAGCAAACGTGAACCTATTACTCCCATTCATGTAGATAAGAAAGGCTTTTTCTTCCTGATCCACTGCCATTTTACACTTGCCCTGCATTAGAAACAGACACCACCACAAAGGGAAGGGATTTTATAAATTCAGCCCTAGATACAGAGCTCCTATAGGAGCTCTGGAGCGTAGGACAGGAAGGGCCCTTCTATATCCTTGATTCAGGTACCTGAAATTGCAGGCGAGCACACATCACCATCTTTTTCTTCAGCAGATCAACATGTTTTCTACTTGTAGGACCTTGTTGTCAGAATTTATTCAGATATTGCAGGTATCAGTTTGTGTGGAGTTGGTTTTTTGGTGTTTTTTTTTTTCCAGGTTTGTCCTCCAGAAAAACCAGCTTTTTTCTCTCTCCCAGGATGACTAACCACTCGATGTGTTTTGGACAGCAGTTATCCCCCTCACTCAGTCTTCCATTTTGCCATGCTGAACTCTTATTCTCACCTCTTTTGACACCAACTCTCCATTCCCTGGTAAGCCTAAATACTCCTGTCTTACACCTGTTCCACTGAGACAAGCTTTTCTAAATACGGGTCACCAGAACCATACACCACATCTCAGATGTGTCCATCCTGCTTTGTACGACACTGATTCTTTTTTACTTTCATCAGCAATACCCCTTCAATGCAGCCATGCTTTGCTGACACCATGAGGCTCTTTGGCAAAGCTTGTTCTGCACACTGACAGTTTCTACTGATTCAGCGACTGGACTGATTCCTCAGAACTTCTCCCCTCTCCCTGTACATCAAGGGCTATTACATACAAAGATACCACCTATGGCTCAAGAAGCTGCAGATCGTTTCAGGGTGCATTTGTGAAGTATTATTTTCCACTCTGCTGTGGGAAGCTGCTCTCGGTCAGTGTTGAGCCAGGATGCTAGGTTAGACAGACTTTTGACTGAATTCTTTTATTTTCACTTGCTTTTTTTCACCTTGCACTAGTGATCTGTGTCATTGTGGCTGACGACACATTCAGGACTTTCTCAGTGTTACTGATTTTAGACTGACATCATCCCCGATTATAGTGAAAGGTTTTATTCCTGGCTTCCTGAAGAACAAATATGCCTTTTGACTTTTTAAATTTCTTTTGTCTTCTGCTGTTCCAGGCCTCAAGATTATATCTGACTCTTCATTCTCTTTATTGACAATTCTTCCTAACTTCCTTCTGCTACAAATTCTTCTTGCCGTTGCAGAAGATGTGTCCTTCTACCAGGATTTAGTGACATTCGCTATAACAGCTTGAAGTTTCCTTCTCCATTTTATACTTCGCTGTTTCTCCTTTATCCAGTTCCTTATCCACTGGGCATCTCTTGTGCTCAACTTCATACTTTCAAGACAAATTAATCAAGACACAGTATTGCTTCAGTATTACATTTCTGAAATTCAGTAACATGAGAGGTACCATACATCTTTCATCTGCAGTATGATACATCTCATAAGGAGTATCTGGATACCCTGAAAGCTTTTGTCTTTGGTATCCCTAGTAATTCTGCATCCTCCGTGATTTTTCTTCAAGATACATTCTGTGGCATCACAGATAGTTCAAGTTGAGCCAGAGGGTTAAGGTCTGTAGAGGGATTTACAGGAATGCTGGGCACAATCCACACACCAGTCGCGGATGGGTCTACCTGTCCACAGGAGAAATCTTTCAGCACCTCACCTCCAGGAACCCGTGTACAGGCCTCTGTCGCAGGTGATGTAGCAGACTGCTGGCATTCACTCATATTCTTTGAGGATTCTCACCCAGTTTCTTGCGGAAGCTTCAGCATGGATTGGTGAAGAGGCAGGTATGCAGATACGTGTTTCACCGGCTTGTGGAAAAAAGCATTTAGGGACATTCTTCCTTTTTGTAGCTGTATCATAACGCAGTTCACATGGGACTTCTATGCAATCCTATACCAACACATGATGCTATTTTTTCAGTCATGCAGCAGCTCATCCTTTCTGGTTTATATGGTAACAGACAGATATCACACCTGCTGCCTGTAACTACTTGTACAATGGAAACCATGCAAGAAAGAAAACAGTGAAACTGTTGGTGTGCATGGACACATAGTGCTTTTTTCTTCCTCCCCAAATGCTTCCCTGAATTTTTGCCTGCAAATAGCTTGGCTATGTGAGTGACCATTCTTCTCAAACCTTTTCACACAGGATTTTGCTCAGTCTGAAATACTATTGTCAAAAACACTCTTGCTTTTCATATTAAAAAACCAGCATACCAACACCAACCTTCACACATCCCACACGTGAACCGGCACAAATAGAGTTACGTTTCCTTTCCAAAACCCACAGAACGCCTGTGGCTTTGCACTCGGAGAAGCCAACCCCCAGAGCTACAAGATTAAGGCTAAAAATAACCCATTAAGGATTAATTTCAGGATTTTTAAATACAGCTAATTAATATGCATAGGACAGGCACGTGGTCTCCAGGAAGAAGCACACACAATCACGAAGGAAGGGAACGGGGCGGGTGACATGCAGGCAGAGTGCCAAAGATAAAATAAGAGAGCGTATTTGCTGTATATCCTCCTATAGGGGATGGGCAAAAAAGCGTGCTTCAGAAGAGGCAGAAGCAGAGGGGTGAAACACCTGACTGTCCAAGAGGCAGAGACAACGCAGTGCAACCCCCAAGAGCAGCATCCCATTTGAAGAGCAGTGAGGACAATAATGAAACTTTCAGCACTGGCCGAAATGCCACAGGCAAATATAGAGACCTCAATAGCACTAGAGCAGGGGGCACAGCTTTGTGCGTTAGGGCTCAGTGGCTGAGACAGCGTGACGTGGGTAGAGGCAACAAACATGCTTTGATGCAAAAAGTGAATTTCTGTGAGGTGGCTTAAGGGCTGAGCACACCAAAGGAAGATCAATGGATGCAAAAGACGCTGCTTTGGTCGTGGCGCTGCAGTTGGAAGCTGGGTGCACCATGAACATGCAGTGCTCGTGTGGAAAGCTGGGGAGCAACAGATGAATGCGTAACTGGAGCTCAAGATGGATGGCACACTAGCCCATTAAGTGTGTGCCTGGTGTCATGTGCTGCACTGAATTATGGCACTTCGGAAGCTCTTATGAAATAGTACCGAAGGAGGTCACTGCATTCTGAGGCAGAAACTTAGGCATTGGATACAAAGCACCCGAACAGGACACGCAGGGTCACAGTTATGGTGCATCATGAAAACAAGGCTCGGGTGACATCAGACAGTAAGGATTATCTAAAGTTAATAATGTGCATCAGAAAGCAAACCTGGTTATTCACTTGCTGTACTGCAAAACAGAGACCTAAATCCGCAGTTCCAGTGAATTTAAAGGGGCAGGGGGAAAATCGGCTCACTCAAAGCAATTTCCTCATACCAATTTCCTTGTAAATAACATTTAAATAATTACAAACTTCCTCCTGAACACAAGAGAGCAGAGGAATGGACAGACAGACTTAAACTGCCCAATTCACTAGCTCTTTAGAATCAAGAAAAGCTGGGGTTTTAACCTCATATCTTATGAAAATTCAGTGAAACTGCCTTAAACTCTTGTACAGTACTAAGGTAGGTACATCTCAAGATGTACCTACATCTTGAGAAAAATTTGAGCACTACAGCGACCTGTTAAAAGCAAGCAAGGCGTACAGGGATTTATTTTTTGCAGTCTGGGGTCTTGATACATGTTTAATTTGAGAAAGTCCCTAGTGGAGGTGCAGGGAAAAGAAAAGCTGAAGTACTACCAAGCCTATGAAATAGGCTCAGCTTCACAGTCCAGTGCTAGAGGAGGCTGCTGTTGGAGGCAAAGGACACAAAATGCACTGTTTTCACTTAAAGACATTCTTTATTCAATCTTTTTTATATACAATATTATTTTTAATCTGTAAAAAGTACATATGCAGGATTCCAGGTCAGAGGCAGAAGGCTTCCACATCAGAAGATAAGACTTTTGCCCTTTTATTATTTTGGAGGAAAAATAATCTGTCAGTTTTAGACAAAGCAAGAATAAAGGCAGAATGCAAATCCAACTTCCGCCGAGCGATTAGGATTAAAGGCAACAATTCATTGTAACAAGTCAGGCTGTCTCCTCTGACTTCGGTGTTTCCCAACTTTTCTGGGCAATTACAGAGCAGTTTGCTAGAAGGGGCCGTCAGCTGAAGCAGCTAGTGCTTATCATCTCTGCCACAGTTGTATGCACATAACTTGCAGAAGAGCTTGGGTTTCCTCTTTGTATGGCAACTCAAACTCCTGAGTCAGAAGACCGTTTCTCAAAATTCAGGGAGTGAGAGAGGGGTCACTTACCAGGGTGAACAGATCTCCAAACTACAGTGTGGATCAAGAGCTTGCTTTCAATTTTCTCTGGTAACAAGAAGCCTGTTTCTTATTTGTCCCCTTAAAAACATGGACTAGACTTACTAATGTACGTAACAGGCTCAATTTGCTCAAAGCCTGTTACTACAGCCCTGAGATGTAGACTGCCTCACCACGTTCTGTGGATGCCAGGTTACATTGCTGATCTTTTCAATGTCAATGCTATTAACCACTTCTCCATTCAAACTAGAAAGAATCACATTAGGAAGGTTTTTAATATCATTTCCTCTGGGACAGAAGAGGGGATCATAAAAGACAGCCTGATAGGGCCTTCCTTAGCTGTAAATCAGCATAGAGCAGACCTTTAATCTTGAGGGGTGTTATCACAGGGAGTATGTCATTATTTTCACTTTCCAGAACCTGGATACTCAACATTCAATCTTGGGTGGAATATGACAGCGACTGGGATGTGGAAGACAGCGATCCACTGATTTGGAGTAAAGAGCTAGAGAAGCCTCAAAGGTGTGACTGGCACAGGGGACTATCTTCTTCTCCCTTTACTTCAGCATACTTACTATATTCCATACTTTTCTTAAACACTCAGTATTAAGGATTATATTGTGCAGCAAAACGTACACCCAGTATGTCATTCAAGGGTTTTGTTTTTATTTAGAGGACAAAGTTAAGAAGTTGACTTCTTGACTGCAGGACACACAGAGCTCCAACATGGTCGATGGAAGCTGCAGAAATGGGGCTTCTTTGAAAAGTCAAGCTGTAACTGTTCGGAAAAAATTCACTGCTAGCAGGTCCTGACCAACAGGCAAGCATGAGGCTTGGATTAGGAAAAGAACTGAACATCCTTGTTTTGACTGCATGCAAGCAGGAAATAGACAATTCTAGGATTTCCAGGCTCTTGCCCAAATCCAGTGTGCCAAAACAGTACATGATCTTCTGTTCTTTATTTTGTCCTGTAAGAGGAGAGGGTATTGTAGAAGTTGCTAAAATGGGACAGCTACCTAAAGAAAATGAGGATTGTTTTGTTAGAGAATACAGTGCAAGACTCGGAAACAACTAGGACTGAAAAAGTCATTTTGTGCTTAAATTTACACTCCATGAAAGTATGTAAGACAGCAGCAACAGAATGAAAATGGCAATATTCTCTACTGTACCTTATGTACCCAGAGGGAGAACAGTCTGAACTTTGGGTTGCATGTAATGCCATTCCACAGATCAGAACCTACTTCTCTGTGAAGGACTCAGAACAAGGGCACATCACTTCAGTCAGAAGTTCCAGTATCTGCGGTGCTTGGTTGTTATACACACAGCTCGTCCAGAACAAACTACCTCCAAACTCAGCTTGCTCTAGGAAATCTCAGGATGGAGAGATTCATGAATGACACAGCAATTAGTCCTTAAAACGCATTATTTTTGATAGACTATGCACATCAGTAGCTTCTGGAGGAAAAGGACAGTTTGTATTTTAAAGAGTGGTAAGAGTAGAAACTGACAGCCACTGGGGTAACTGGAAAACAAGAAACAAGTGTCCTTTATTTGGTACCTGCTGCTTGTCTACACAAAGAAGAAATAGCAGTACTGTACATCTGCTTTGAGAAAAATACCATCCCATAACATGAAATGGCTTAGGTCCTCAATTCAAGCATTCCTGTGGCAGTGAGTTAACCCATTGGGATTCATGGAGGAATTAATTTGAAGGGTTGCTCTTTAATTCACAAGGGGGGGATGAAAGAGCAGCAATGATAAGTAGTTTACTGTTTCCAGAATTCTAGAATTCTGTTCTTGACCTCTCTCTGAACGGACTGGCAGCCATTCTACACGTGCAGTTACCAGGAGGTGTGTAGAGATGGGTGTATGGGGTGGGAAGAGCCTTTTTTGGTTTTTCTTTTCCTTTTTTTTTTTCTTTTCTTAAACAGAAGAGTCTGCTTTTCCTCTTTTTCCTTTTTACCTAGACAGATTTAGGAGAAAAAGGCAATTGAGGCCGTTTGAAGCTAATAACAATTCACATGGGATGGAAAAAACTCAATCAGAAAAGACGATATATCTAAATTTTAGAATATAGAAATGAGTAGCTCTTCAGTAAGTCACTGAATACTAATTAGAAAGATAAATTTAGGTGGGACCAGTAAGAAGAATTCACTTATTAAGCTACTTCTAATTTTAAATAAACAATTAACTGAATCAGTATTATTTACTGTATCAATTACTTTATCAGTTTTCAAATTATTTTTAAGATACTGCTGCAAATTGCAGTAACTAACTAGTACTACAGTAAAAACATTAAGGTTGGAATTTTTTTCCAAGCTCTTCCTCCTCTTAAATTAATGATCTAGAAAAAAGCATCTGATAGCATTTTTTCTTAGATCACATAAAGATTTCTATGTCTTAAGTCAGTGTTAAAGACGAGTGAAGGAAAATTTTACGGGAGAAATTCACTGTGATGTACAGTCAGATATATTACGATAGAAAGAAATCTTTTACATATAAAACTTGTTATAAAAACATTTTTTGAGAGGGACAAATAGCAATCACACCCTGTAGATCTGATGTTGTACTGCTGTAGCTCACTGAAGAGTTCTTCCACTCACTTCAGTATGAAAACACAATCAAGATTTTTAAAAGACTCAACCTATGCACTAATGAGGGGGGAAAGGAGCATCTCACAGCTCTGTTTTAGCAAAGGGGCCAGTCCCCATGGCAAAAGGATTTGCGAGCTATAAAGGAGAATAAAAAGAATAATTCAAGCTGTAAGGATTCTGAAAAATGCTAAAACCCAGAGACTGAGATACACCTGAAAAGACTTCTTTTATTCACTTCTAGCAAATAAGTGAAAACTTGCTTTTTAAGTGACTCCATTTAAGTGACGCTGTCCAGCCCAGCCCAGGAATACTTGGAGGAAAAAACCCATGGATGTAGCAGCATCTCATTTCTCAAACTAATGGAAGAAGAGACTGTTCAGTTTCTTTTTCCACGCGTACATAAGAGATGTTGTTTCCAAAGAACATCATGCTGGTTTTGTACTGGAGTACCCAGAAGAAAAGGAGTTTTGCAAACTAAATCAAAAGCGGTTTTAGCCTTCTGTCAAACACACACCTGCAAATAAGGTTCTGTGAATAGCAGACAGAATGAAATTTAACTTTTAGGGAAAATCCAGTTTGTGTGGAAAAATATAAAGCAACAAACTCCTGCTTCTTAGCTCAAGGGGATAGTTTTTAAGTGCCATATACTGTATCATCCTATATAAATCATGGGAGACTGTTTTTCTCATGTTGTCATCTCTATTTATTTAGCTAAAAGGACCAGGACTAATAAAAGAATGTTTTCTTCCATGTGACAGGGTTTGTGAGGAAGGGAAACTTAGCCTCCTTCCTACCCCTGCAATATGCTCCACACACTGTGACTGTAGCTTGCCAAAGGAACTAAGCCCACGTTGCTGACAGTGAACTACAAACCAAATGCTTACTAATTGATTTTTTGGATGTAAAGCATACAACACAGACCTTTCAGCATTATTTTGAAAAGGGAAAATGAGGAGGCAATAGTTTTTATAGTTTAGTTTTAATAGCTCAGAGGCCCTGAGAATGGCTGCCAGTCTGGACAAACAGATGCTCCTTAGAAAATTCTGACAGGTACAGAAAAAAATGCAAATCCTGATGCTGCTGGTGCAGTGATGTTGCTTTTTGTTGTTCCTTTGTTCATGCCATCAACAAACAAACAAACAAAAAACCAAAAGGAAAAAGAAATTCTAAGTATTTGGAACCCACCCAATCTGGAGAGGTGAGTGGTGTGGTGTTCCTTGGTTCCTTGCAACAGTGAACAGCAGCAGCAAGGTCCTCTCCCTGGACAGGAAAGCTGCCTCTTCCTTATGCTGCTGTGTTTACATTAAACAGTAGATTCCATGTCTCACTAGGGTTCAAAGCACATGAAGTCTCTGTCCTGCAAATACCACACTAATGTGTTTTGGTCATGTATAAAACAGAACTTTTAACTTATCTATATGTTGAAGAGCTTTGTTTCTCACGCCGGTATTTGCTTGACTCAGAGGTCTAGTTTTATTAAGCGTCTGTCTCCTCTCCTGCTTAAAGTCTCAAGTGGTCCATGTAAACAAAACAGAGCTGAAAACAGTCTCTCTTTCTCTTCATAGAGCTGTTTTTATCGATATGCAGGATTTCCTGACAGCGTGGTGTTGGCTAAATGTAAAACAGGCAGGGGATGAGCTTCTGTGTTAAAAACCCAGTTGTCTAATGGTAGAAGGTCATCATTGGAGAAGAGCAGATACAAATACCTAGATATCAAGACAGAGAGGAAAAACAGTGGGTATTAATGCAGAGCAACAGTCAGGCAGGGGCAGCGCAGCAGCTTCAGGCCCCACCGGTCAGCAGCTGAAGCTATAAACAAGTTCTTGTTTTCAGTCTTCACATAGCATCCACACAACCTTCCCTATCACAATGATTGCAAGATTCATTTTTATAATGATCAAGCTCTTAGATGAAAAATTGTTACAAAGACAACATTTTAATCTTTCTGAGTAACTTTTGTTTTTCAACACTCCTTTCAAAGACTTGCAGTGTAAAACAAACGTCAGGACAACAAGCACAAGGATTTGGGTGACAGGGAACAGAGAAGAACTTGGCAAAAAATTCTTCTGAATGGAATAAACCCACTTGGAAATAACTAATCCTCTTTAATCCAAATCAAGGATTTTGAGGAAGCAGAAGAGAAGCCATTAAACCATGCCAGGTGTCTGACTTGTCATCACTGCTGGAAGATGGTTCAGCTTCTGGTGGGAGGAAATGAGCCAATATTTTGTGCAGAGGGGATTCATCAATGTTGTACATTTTAAAGCAGTGCAGGCCAAATGAAGCATGTAAAAAACCTTAGTTTTCTGGACATACGTGGAAGAGGAGTATTTCTTGGTTCTTTTTTCGTAATAGACACTTTTGAATGTGGCTGTGCTATACTTTGTAAGAGATACTGGTGGAAGGGATCTTTGTCAAGGCTTCCCAACCTCACGGCTAAAATACAAAAGCCATTTCCCTTGTTCCAGAAAACCTGACTGGGCAAGTGCAAGTCTAACATCACGGGTGTACAGGACCAATCAGCGACTGCTACAGCTTGCTTTTTTGCCGTCCAGAAAATGACAGGCCTTGCAGCACCTGACAAGGAAGGGGTGTTGTTCCTGTTAGTGGGCAGCACTGTCACATCCAGAACGTGCACACACATTGTTCTGCCTTTGCTCTGCTCAGCCTGCTGTTACTTCGCTCTCTCTGAATCAGACTCTGGTAGTGTCTACTGTCTACGGTCATCTGTCACTGCCCGATCATTCCTGCACTGCTTTTATGTGCCAGTTGTATCCACAGCACATCCCAGTCAGTGAAGCTCTACTTTTTCTTCTCTTCCTCGCCAATTAACTGCCTATAGATTAAAATTTCTTGCTGAGATGATTTTTGGTCCACACATCTAGTCTCTCTCTTTCTCTACATTTTTCATTCGTCTTTAAAGAGTCATGGAAATTTCCCTTCCTCCTTACTCTTACCTTGCTTTCTCCCTCTGCATCTCTCCAAACTTTTTTTTACCTTCAGCAGCAATGTTTCTTCTTACTCAAATCCACTGTCCTCATTTGATACAGACTTTTCCTTTGAATAACGTAAGCAATGTGTTTCTACATCTTGTTTCTTCCCACTCAACAGCTACCTTCTTGACACTCAAACTGCCCAAACTCTCATAATTTGCTGAGTATCTTTGATAAGTACCCCAGTAGTAACAATGCAGGTTGGGTGAGGTATCAATTTTGACTTTGAGGGGAATGAAGATGCAGAAGTTACCATCAATATCAGAAAAGGTCACAGCAGGCACTCTGTAACACACATTTTATGCCCCTCTTCCAAGGGACATCTTAATTTTCTTCATGGCATCACACCCAGCCCTTCTGTCTTTATTTTCACAGCCATTTGAGCTATTCTGCACCTTACGTTCTCTATATTATCTCAAGGTGATAGCAGTTTCTGGTGTGGCTATGTCAACATCAAACATCTAATACCCAGCTCACCAATAAAGCTTTGTTTTGTCCCACAAGCTGGAAATGATTCAACCCAAAAGCCAATAAAAATTTCCGAGTTTCTTCCTAGAACTGCCTTCTTTTGCAGTGCTTGCATTACAGTACATCCAGTTACTGAGTGATGCATCAGTGAGTCTGCACATCTAATTGTGGTTATTTAAGATGCAGACAGGATTCTGGCAATACTTCAAAGGTCAGCCTTGTCACCACAGAAGTCTCTTCGGAGCAGATTTTATTCTCTGATTTGGCTTTTATAGGCAGATCAATCATATAAGATCAGCTCCTGGGGACATATTGCTTCTTGGACAGGACCTTTTTGAAACTGCTGCCTCTCTCTTTGCGAGTAGAGCTTTTAGTCTAAAGAAGATAAACTTGAAGGAATAAGTGAAATAAAATTAATGAAGACAGACGAGGTAGCAGTGGCTGACTTTCTTTTTATAATGATAACATGGGGAAACAAAGTATTATGACTATGTAGAGGAACTTGGGAAGGAGCCAGCAGAAAGAATAGCCACACTCTCCCCTCACTCATAATGAACTTGGGGCCCCTCTTGCCAGTGAAACTCCTTGTGGTGACTAAAGCACCGCCACTTTCAGGACCTGGTGCATTTTGAGCTCCCAATACCCAAAAGCATTCTTCTCATGTATCAACTACAGCTAAATCCTGAAAGTTTCATACTGCTGATACTGTAAACTCTGTAGCTGTATAGAAACCCTCTCTCTTCTGCAAAGCCTGCATGCCATGCTAGACTGCCAAATGGTTACAATATTTTTTTTTGTCCTGTCACTGGGCTTTTTTTTTTTTCTTCACTTGTGACAGGACAAAAAAAGATGTTGTAACCATTGTGCAACAACATATCAAGTGTCGTCCCTTCCATCACATGTTGGCAGGAAGAGGTATGGATCTGTAAGCAGAGACAACTAAGTCTCCTAATAGCGGTTCTGGCCTCTTTCGTGCTGCCAGCAGTGGCTTCTGTCTGTGGATTTAACCAACTAAAACATCCTCCAAACTGTTATGCATGAATTAAAATAACAATGGGGTGGGGAATATAGCCAACTCGGATGCTTTTCTTGCAAAAGCAGACAATTCACAAGATTTCAGAGAGGTAACCCATACAGGAATCTTGGTAGATTTCAATGCCAGAACTACATTACTGAATTTGCTGATACAACTTGAGTATCAAGAAAATTGTCACACAGTAGAAGGCATTGCTTCACAGGCAAAACTGCAGAGCGATCACACCTATGTGACAAAAGACCGCTCTTGACAGCTGTGTCTTGTATCAGCGATGAAGGAGATGAGCAGCCACACTATCCCAGTTTTAAAAATGGGTGTCTTAATAAAATTCCTGTAACACATTCCTATCTTTATACTAGTTTTTCTTATTCTGTGTATCATCTCTGTAAGTTAGAGCTATGTCATATTCCAGTATGGCCTTTTTTGTTATTAAAAAGAAGCATGGTGGAAGACCAACGACTTTGAACATTTTACCTTGAACCAAATATGCAACAGAGCGCATTAGCTTCTGCTGGGTGGGCTACAGGTGTCCTACTGATTTGACTGAATTGAAAATATTTAAGTATGTAAGAGATTATAAAATATGCCTGATAGTCTTGCATACACCAGAAAGCATTCTAGAAAAAGCATAAATACAGAGAAATCATCCAAGGGCATGAAGGACTTTTGTTCCATGCATTTACTCCCTTCCAGTGACACACATGGGAAAAAAAGGTTCTACAATATGAGAGCGTGGCACGTACTTGTGTAAGACATGTCAAGTCAGTGTATCTGAAAAAAGTGTCTTTTACAAAGGGAATTTCTTAAAAGGAGACAACCTCTCCTCTGTTGTGATGCCAGAAATCGAACAGAAGTCTTAAAAACTAAAGATCTCTCGTTTGGGAAATGCTGCTTGTATTTTCTGCTATTAAAATGGGCTGATCCTGGACCTTACAGCTGGGAAAAAGAAGAAAGCCCAAATTATAAACCACCATGAAAAGAGAGAGATTATTTGTTGAGCCAACACATTCTTCTAGAATTTAGATGCTAAGTTTTACAGGAAGATACAAGAGCGAAGAGAACTTACTTCAAAGTTTCAGCAAGGAAAAAGCTCTGCTGTACGTCGTCATATGTAGGTGATGAGGAATAGACGTCCTTGACACCAGAAAAGCCACCACTGACTCGGCAATACTTGTCAATGGCCTGCAAAGAAGAAGGGAAAAGGAAAATTTATAGAGCAAAATTTGGAAATGTTAAAGGATCAGTCTTGATCCACAAACGATGCTGCATTAATCTGTTTTGAATCTCCTTGTCAGAGAACGTTGTGGATGTTAAGTTTATGCTGACCAAAAACAAAAGAAAAAAAAACGGGACTGGACATACAGAAGTAAAATCCCTCCAGGGCTGTGAATGACACCACATTTGGCAAACTGCTGGGAGGCTGAGAAAGTATTCTGGGGAAGAATATATTTTCTTTCCTAGGTATTTACTGTTGACTGATACTGATGGCAGGACATGGACTCAGTAGACTTTTGCTGGCTCCTCACAGGTGACACTGAGTAGAACATCCATCAGACAATCAACACAGCATGTGCTATGAGGTGCAGAGGAAGACTGCAAACATTCCCGGATTTTGCAGCTGGAAGAGTCTGACAAGTTATAGGAACTTTGTGACTAGCAGCTAGTCATAGTGACTTCCTGAAAGTGGGAATAAAATACTGTACTCATCTTTAGGGGCTGTTCATTTCATCTTACAAACTCTTCTAGCCGCTGATTTCTCCCCACATTTCCATCTCCTACATACACTCCTCTCTGTTTCCCCTTTATACAGTTCAAGATCAAGTCAGCTTGTGTGCTGGACTGCAGAAGAGCGCTTTATTTTTAACATATCAAGTTTAAATATATAAACATTCCATGCAGAAAGGGGCCAACGGATCTGTGATTCACAAATCACCCGGCCAGTCAGCTCCAACACAGTACTGCAAGAAGCACAATGGAAGAGGAGACCGGAAAGAACTCATTAGTAGCTCAGAGCACCCTCACCTACGCTTTCATTATTCCACTCACATGCACGACCTTACAGCACACAAGGATATCAGCCATTAAAAGTGGCCCCAAAGAAATGACTCTGAAATGATTCACAGGTTATTCGTGCATCCCCACTGCTCTGTCAGTGCTTCCTCAGCAGACACCCACTCTATTAATAGATTCATGCAGGGACAGAAAAGGCGCAGTGATGAAGGAAAATGTTTGGCTCAGGATGTCTGACATCACCCACTACTTACCGATCGTAGCTACCTGTAGTTCAGTAATCTACGATTCAGCCCGTTATTCACCCTGCGTGGTGCTTTAGGCCCAGATTTTCGTTAATTCTGATTTTTGCTAGTTATACTCAACAGAAACTGAGGGGAGTCAAGGCAGGGGAGCAAATAAGTTTTAAATGATGTCCTTTTTGTGCAGAGAAAACAAATTCAACCAAAATTAATTCTTCAAGGTCCTTAGTATAGACTTTGCATAATAAAAATACGGGGAAACAAAGTAGAATTTTCATCGGACACGGTACCTAGGACAGGAAGTCACAGCACATCAGGTACTACAGCTAACCGCCTTCTAGTACACGTTCTTACCCTGTGGAAATGTAAGGTTGTTCATGGAACAAAGAATAATCCAGATTGTGCAGAGTTGTTTCAAATTTCTTAAGACCAAAACTTTTAAAACAAGAGGAGAGACTGGCAAAAGGATGTTACTGGACTGACTGCAGCTTTAGAGACTGAGCTTATGCCGCCAAGAAAGGTTCAGTCTTGGCAAAATCTAATTCCCTCTGTAATCTCAAGTGGAGCTTTCTCCAAGTCCAGATGGAAACGGTCCCTTTTTTGTTGGGACTTCAGCCTAAAAGGAGAAAGTATCTGGATGAGTTCTTTTCAGATGTGGTTACTGGTGCAGGCTAGGGCTATACCGAGACTATTTGCTCGTTGGCATTTGGGTGGACCAGGTTTTCTCTACAGTCTGGAGAGAAAGGTGTATGGGACATGTCAAGCCCAAGAGCATCACAGGCACAACAATCTCTTTGTGTGCCTGGTCTTTCACACCACAAGTTATGCTAGCTATCATATGGCAGCCAAAGAACAATCCTCCCCCTCCCCACCCCAAAAAAAAAGAAAAAAAAAAAAAAAAGAGGGGAAAGAAATCATCCATTGAACATAAATTGCACACCTAATTCTTATAGCGCGTTCTAGACTGTAAAAGATAATGCTTGTAGCTCATACCTGTGATTTCTAAACAAACACATTCTGTTTATTGGTTGGTTGATTTCTGAAGAAATAATGCATATGCTGTTTATGGCACCATTTGCACGTTTCTCCCCCCAAGTCCCATAGCCACTAGGCTACATGAATAAAAAAGAACCACCCCAGTTTTGATTTATATGCAGGAAATAAAGTGCCTCCTCTGGCCACTATTACCTTTTTTATAATACTGCAGAACACGACCTTGTCTCTGCTCTGAGGCATGGCAAGATGGGGGTGGGGTGGGGGGTGGGCAGTGGGGGAAGCTCCAATGGTTACAATCCTGCCAGAACTTCTAGCACACAGAGTCTGACTTCACTGTTATTCCTCTGGTCAATGATTCAGCAACCCTGACACTGTGTGCCACAGCTCGTACAGGAGACACTTGTCAGTGATTGTGGCAAAATGAAAAGAAGGAACAAACAGTACCACTGTTAAGACACTGTGTCCTTCAACTCATTCAGTCTGGAGACTGCAGACAACAGACAGCACCGAGATCCTGCTCTCTGCTGTAGAGGTCTCATACTTGGTACCTAAGTTCAACACTGGTGAAGCTGCTAGGCCTAGAAGAAATGTGAAAGAAATAGAAAGTAAATGTGTGATTTACACTGCTTTTTTCTCCCCCTTACAATTACCAAGTAGTTTTGTATCTTCAGAAATTTCTCCTTGGGAAGAAAGACTGACTAGACTGCAGTTCAGGACAGGCAGAGGATTTATCTTAGTTCATCAGAGATCTAGCCACTGCAGATAATAACGAACTGTGGAGGGAAAATTCCTCTGAAAGGTTGTTCTACAGCTATTCATCCAAATACAGATAAACAATTTGTCCTTTATTCAGAGGTATACAGAAAGTCGGGACAATGGCTAAAAAGCTTGGTACTGTAGACAAGCTACTTAAAAGGCATTTGAATTTTGCAGTGTTCTGCCTTCACAGACATCTTAGAGTACCTGGTTTGCCACCTGGATACTCGTTCACTGGAGCTGAAGACCAGTCTCCATGATAAACAGTGCTTATTTATTGCACCCTAGATTACAAAGAAATCCTAGATGATTGGAAAGCTATCAACATAATGTTAATATTATGAAGCACTGGCAGGCTGAATAATTTTGGGATGGTATAACTGATGTTAGTTCCAAACAATTACAGAAACATATGTAAAGAAAATGGAAGAGGATAACTGACACCAGTCAACATGATTTAATAGAAAGGTGCCTTGCCTGATTTCATTCTCTGAGGTCTACAAACTGGAAAATGAAAGTAACAGCAGAGCTGTAACAAAAGTTTCTAAAGCAACCGACATGGTAGCATAAGAGGTTATGATAAAACAAAGCAACATTATACATATCTGTATCACTACCTTAACTTAGACCTGACTGAGGGTGCTCTAAGAACAAACTGGCGATGTAAAATCACCACCAAACAGACCCGCTCCTCACAAACATCCACAGGGAACGGTCTGAAGTTTTACCAGTCACCACAACACTGCCACTGGCAAAAATGACTTGGGTAAGTAACAGCAGACGGTGTAATCTGGTGATAACTGGGGCCCAAACGAAACGAGTTTCATATAATCAGGCACATAATCCTCAGTCTAGACGTAAAGGCCGTGTAACTGCAGAACCAATTAGCCTGGAAAGTAGAGACACTTCAAAGAATTCAGTGGCCACATGAGACAATTCAGTAGGAACTCGTGGCAGGGATGTAATGTTACTTTTGCACAGGGCTGTGGGTAAAGTCAAAACCAGAATACACAATTCTAGAATTCATTTTTAAAAAATTATGATGAACTGATGTGGGCGCAGACATTTGGAGAAAATGCTTTACAGTGAGAGACAGTACAATTTATTTAGCACCTTAAGTAGATTGAGTAGTAAGCTTACTAAAATCTATGAAAACTCTGGAAAGAAAACATGGGGGAATAAAAGACATTTTAATATGGTATAGGAAGCCACAGGAAATTCCAGTGATTGACAGCTGAAACAAGACAAATTCAAATCGGAAATAAAGCACGTACTCTTAACAGAACAACCAACTAAATAACAGAAGAAACTACCAATCCAGTTCCCTTCATTCAGATCAAGATTAGAACAGAAGAATATGCAATATTGTACTCTTGCTAAATACATGTCTTGTCTCAGAAACGACGCAAAGTGAAATTTCAGGGCCTGTGACATACAGGGGGGTCAGAGTTGGTCTAAGTTTTCTGGAAATAAAACTGGAGGTGCCTCAAGATAGGACCCCAGGTCTCTCAGTGCCCCTGAGGGTGCTTTTGCGGTTGGACATGTGATGACTCTCGGCTATGCCAACAACATGCTTATAAAAACCGCGCCAGTTTCTTTACCAGCTGTGACATTCACAGTTCCTAAGCCATGAGCTGTGAACTTTTTTCACCTCCAACCTATGCCTGGTTCTTTCCTGTCTACTTTGCGTCACTAAGTAGAGAGCTATAGGTCTTTCCACTCCATCAGTCTGCAGTTTGCCTGAGGTTAGCTCGAATCTGAGGTCTTGTGTATTATTCTCATTGTAAGCAGAAACTTGGAACAAACTATGCAGCCTCTGTGGTGCAATCCTACTTAGTCACATACACAAGTCCCCGACAAATAGTTGAACCCTTCATTCACAGAGCTCAGATTCGCAACTGGCTTTACATGCCTATTGTGAAGTGGTGCCACTTACTGCTTTCAAATAATTAGCCTAAAAAGGATTTCAGTAATTTTCTGTATTTACTCTGGATATCTTTTATGCATATTTAGGTAATTCTTTAGCCAGCCCCCCAGCATACCATCATCCAGTTTGGCTGGCCCAGCACAACTGAGATGGATGCTGTCTCTAGTGCAAAGTATAGTACTAGAGAGAATTAGCCTTTTTTTTTTATTAGGAAAGAGATAGAGATCCTGTCACAGGGATCTACAATCACTGAGGGAATATAAGATTCAACTTCCTGATTTTTCTCCACAGACACTGGATTTAGAGAGATATGAAAAAACAGGCCTTTGTCAAAGCACATCATCTGCACTAAAATACTCAAGTTTTGTCCAAAACCCTAGATAATAAAACCAAGGAGCAGCTGCCAGTGGTGACATAGATAAAGAAAGTACAGTACAAAGATCCGCATACACTCCCAATGCAGCCCTCTGTGCAAGGCAGAGAGAGATCTGGGCTGGGAGTGCTAAAGAAACTTCAGTAATGCAGTATATTTAAAAGCCACATGGGTCTGCAATGTATTCTGGATCATCTCTGAAGAGTTCCTAAAATGACAGAAGTAGAACTCTAACATATTGGTGAACTAACACGAATCCATTTGGGTAGGGATCTACTCATCCATTAGAATAAGTAAACAAGGATGACCACCAAGAACTCAGTCATCAAACACCAGGTTACACCAGGTTCAATGTTGAAAAACAAGACCATTCAGAACTCAGAAACAAAACTCAAGTTTCCCCCAAAGTTTGAGAGAACTACTGGATGAAGAAACAACCACGAGAACTCCATGATATAGATTTCAAAGTATGCCTCAGTGCTGAAAGGCAAAAGGAAAGCGAATACAGACAGTTTTGTACAAGAGCAGCAAGCCAACCTTCCGTGTGTCATACCAGATTATTTATAAATGGAGGAAGAAACACAACCAGAGCTGTGTGTGGTAGGGAAGAAGGAAAAGTACTGAGTAGGTGTGAGGAGTAAACACAAGAACTTATTATCTACATGCAGGGAACAGAAAACCCTGGGGAACAAAAACCTTCTCAAGCTTCTCTATTAGTATGATGGTGGGGTAAGAAAAATCTGTAATTGTAGGAGGGAAGGGTATGCAAAACCATTTATGAAGAGTTCAAAAATATTCTGCAGCTATGTTGGATAAAGAAACTTTTCTTTGAAGAAGCAAGCAAAAAAGATGGCACTCTGTGAGGACAGAGGCAGTTAAGCACATGGGCTGCTTGACTCACACAACTTCAATGCAGGTTGACCGAAGGATAAAATAAAATCCTGCCCTGCACACAGAGAAAATTGAAGGCAGGGGTGGAGGAAGGGAGGGTTTGGTTTGAAAGCATTAACAGGGACCAAGATATGAAGGCAAATGAAGAAAACTGAGCAAAATGCAATTCAAAAACACAATTTGCAGTGTGCTCAGATTCTGGCCTGAAAAAATTCACATTTGTAAATTCTTTAACCTAGTACAAAGGACCCCACCTCCGCTTGGATCACCCAGCCCTAGCTTCTGTCAGAAGCTGGGGTTAGATCAGCAAGCATTTGTAGTGCACACGCTGGCGAGGAGTAGGTAACTAAATCTGTTTGTCATATTAGAAACATGCACAGTTTGGGCACGAGGGATGATGTGACTCAGTGTTTGGTGTTTTGGAGAGAATGGTAACGCATTCTGGAATACAAATGTGACAAGTGTGAAACCTCTCTCCAAAATAACATAATGTTGGTTATAACAAAGCAGTCTACAAGGCAAAACCTAACCAAGACTAAGACACAATCTTAAAATACTTGGACTCTTCTATGTGATTGTAACTGAGCCGAGGGAAGGATAGGGACGAGCTCAGATAAATATTCAGAACCTGCCTTAACTATCTTCCACCTGATGAATACAGGTTTCACAACAGATCTCTCTCTCCCAGAACTGTTTCTGGGTCTCTTGCTTCTGGAGCGAGACTGGTTTTCACCTGCAGAATCAAGGTTCTCCAGCCTCTTGGTTTGTCTCTTCCTTTGCTCTTCCCTCATCTCCTTTGGCTGTAGTCAAAATACTTCACTGGTGTCTAGTTATCTTCAATTTTTTTTCTCATCTCTGAAACTGGCTTTGAGGTGTGTTCCCAAAGACTGCTGGAGCTGCAGCAGGGAAGCAGAGGAGCTGTAGTAATCCACAGATCTTGAAGATGACCAGAAAATTGCTTGGCCAGCAAATCAGTTTTGCACAAGCCCAGTACGCACCAGCAGGTGAAAGCAGTGAGAAACAGGAGACCACAAGATGCTCACAAGTTCAGCCCTACGAAGCATTTAAAATGCAAAGTCTTTTGGGGATTACAAATAATTTTTACAGTTAGACTATCATATTGTCATTTGAAAACTAAACCTGTTATTCATACAGCCCATCATCAGACTACCAGATAGAGGAGTTACCCATCTACGTACAAAGGATGAATCGGTACAGATCTGTGTAAAGACTCTTTCAATGCAGCTGAGCTTTTGTAGGCCAATACCAACATTTCCAGTGAGGAAGTCTCAGAAGCATTTTCACATGCGAAAATTTGATTAAAACATTTGTCAACTACATTTAAACCCAGGAAAGCAACTATACAAAAAAGCACAACAATCTCTAAAACACCTTTGCAACAATTTTTAAGTTCTGCCTTACATGCCATTACTTACTGACTTTCTTTTAAGATCTGCTTCTTGAGATGCTGTAATTTTTTGGTTATAATTGAATAAATCAACTGATTGGCAATCTTTTTCCTTCCAATCACACAACTAAGGGAAGAAAAAGCCGTGCTTCCAACCCACATATACACAAGTACATGCTATCACATCACCAAACCACCTGAGAACAGTTGTCCTACCACTCGTGTTTCAATGGCCAGCGAAGAAGAAACTATAAGAATAGCTCTGCCTTTTAATCTAAACTGAGCACAAACACACGCTTAGCAAAATTATTTATAATATATGTTCATTTCCCAAGATAAATTACCTCTCTCAGGGGCTGTGGACTGCCGATAACAGTAGGAGTCATGACCGGTGGATTCTATTTCCATGCTTAAAACTCATCAGCTGTGCAATGCTGACCACACCTCTCATCTGTGTATCTGATTCAGCAATTGCAAAACAGGGATAACTGCGCGCACTCCCGTATGCACCCTGGTTTACAGGAACTTGTGAAACTCTTACTACCATTTTGAGTGTTTCAGTACCAAGAGATTAAAGTGGCTACAAAGGGAAAATACGTAGGATCAATTTTCTGATAGGTAGTTAACACGGTTACCTGTGTTGCCTCCCAGCCCCACTGCCTGTACTTGGGATCGTGGGTGAACCTCCACATATACCAGTAGGTCTCAATCACCTCCGGTCTTAGGATGTAATACTTCTCATTCTGCCGCACTGCCACTGCCTCTACGCCTCCATCAAATTTGAATGCTTCTGGACCCAGCTTTAATGCTGCAGAGGAAAGAAAAAAACAAAGAAAGAAAGAAAAAACTTATTCCTTACCAATCTTTGCAAGAAGGTGGATAGGAGACTGCTATATCCCAAGCATGTGAGAAAAAAAAACCCTAGCTTGTCTTTAAGCAGTCTCATAAATATTTCTTGTTGTTGAGGCCTATAATTTTTCTCATGAATAATTTATCCAATTCCCGTGAGAAAATTACCTATCTCGACAGCAGTACAGTAATCCTCTTGAAAACTAATGAAACACTAGGAATGTAAACACATAAACACATTCAATTAAAGGATAAAATAAGGGACCAATATCCGTTTTTTACAAGCAAAAGAAAAAAAAAAAACCCAAAACGGTCAACAGAGGTTTTGATGTCCTTTGATCCCACCCAGCCCAGCAGGAAAAGATCCTGGACAAAAACCAGGCACCATCATCTCAGATAACCTGAATCTTCATTCAAACTCTCTTGGTTTAAGGAGGTGCTGTGAGGCCACCCTAACTGGGGTGCTTCATAGCGTGATCCTCAAGTAAAGGGTTTATCACTAGGCAGTGAAAACTCTGCCGTCTCGCTGAACGAAGATTCACATTTCAGCCCTCAGAGGAAGCTGTAATGGCCCGGTGCCAGCATCTGGAACACTATTTCTATAAAAAGGAGGTACCTGCAGAAAAACTGTCTGTGATATGAAGATGCGATTACACATTTTTTCGTATTATATAGCTACACATTATTACTCAAATTTGACATAAATAATGCTCTGGTACC
>NW_010422626.1:30707-38564 GCF_000710305.1 Buceros rhinoceros silvestris
ACCTACGTCTGAACCTCACCCTGTGCTTTGGCAGAGAATTTTTAAGGCACTGAACCATGAAGCTGCACTTGAGCTTTAAATATTATCAAAGCAATTAATCATGTAATTCCTATGGGCTAGAGGCTCAAATTAACCATAGTCTCATGAGTCTGAAAGGGGAACCTTAGAATACTACAGTGAAAAACAGGAGCACCTCCCAGTGTGCGCCCCATCAGAAAAGCTCAAAAAAGCCTTCCTTAATCTTTTTGTTTCAAGGGAGTACGGCTCTGGATGCAAACAGGAAAAAGTGTCTCTCTCTTCTTCAGCCACGTGCGTGGTAAGAAAAACTCCATCCAGAAAGGTTTATGATACTCCTTTCAAAACAGGCCATTTTACCAGTTTCAGTAAAAAATAACTGCAAGATCAATGAGATTAGATATCCAAAATGAAGAAGAACGCCTATACTGGACCCGATGGAAGTTCTGTCTGGACCTGTATCACGTCTCCAACAATGGCCAAAATCAGACAAGGATGGGGAACTGGAAGAACAGGTCAAGCCTATGAGATACTTTCTTGCAGCTTCTCTATCAGTCTCCATTTTTTTTGAGTTCAAGACTTCTCCCAAACTAGTCATACTTTTTTCACGTGGTTGGTCATTTTTAATAGAATTACTTCCCTAGCGAATTATTAGAATATTTCTCAAGTAAGCCTTAAGCATCCGAAACAACCTCTGCTAAGAAGTTCCACATCTCTAATACCTCTTTTGGTGTAGAACTACTTTTTTTTGTTGTTTTCTATTTTAAGCTTGGTTCCTACCAGACTCATTCAATAGACTCTAGGTCTTGTCTCAGAAGAAAGCAAACAACCGATTCCCTTCCACTCTCTCCAGTCCCCTAGTGACTTTGCAGATCTGCTGTATTCTACCTAAAATGTCCTTTTTCCACACTGAAGAACAGTATCTAATTCAGTTGTTCCTTAAATGGAAGCTGTTCCATACCTTTAGTTTTCACTCTGGCTTTTCTCTGCAACACCTCCAATTCTACTATATTCTTTGTGAAATGATAGGACCAGCCTAAACACAGCACTAAAAGTGTGGACAAGATTAATACAGTGACATAACGACATTTTTCATTTTGCTCTTTCTCACTTTGTTTATCCTGACTGCTACTGAGCTGACATTTTCATAATCTCAAGAGCAATTTCCTGAGTTGTAGCGGTCAGTTAAGACCTCATCATTTTATATGTGAGGTTAGGAATAATTATTTTCATATCTCCCTCACTTTTCATTTAACTACACGGAATTTAATTTAGTAATTTATTATGCAATTACTCTACCTCATAAGGTCCTTGTGGAATTTTTCATTTTCTTTCATCCCTGCTATCCTAAAGCTTTCTTTTTAGTTATTATAAGCACAGTTACGTTACTGTTCCTGCTCTTTTCCTGATCACTTATACATGTATATTTTTATATACATATATATTTTTAATTTATATACACATTAAAATCTAAAATGTAAATATACATAATATAAATAATACACATGTGTATAAATTTATATCAAATATACACTGGTTTTCCACCGTTCGGCCATTTCAAGAGCTGTGTATCTATGTCTACCCTATTTGTTATACTACAACCATCTTTCTTCTCCATGCAGGTACTTGCTGCTTATGCTACAGCTGCTTAATATCCTTAAAGAGCCTTAGTAGAGAATTTTTTAAGAGGCCTTTTGAAAATCAGGTAAACCACGTCAGCTGTATTATTCTTGTCCACCAAATAAGGTGGATTTCAGGCAGTTCTGGTGATGCATCATCTACAGAAACCGTGACACCTTCTCTTGCTTTGCAGTCTGCTGGTGCATTAAATCTGTAATTATTCACTCATATCTCCTTCTAATGTTATTGGGCACTCTCAGAAATTATACCACCCATAGGATGGATGATCTCCGCAAATTGTTACAATCTCATTGAATTTCTATCTGAAACCAAGGATATAAAATTAATCACAGCACTTCTACTAATAGCTGACTAAAGAAGCTACTATGAACAAGCTACCATCTATATAGATGATTTTGCTTATTAATCTCATCTGTACAGTATCTATGGAAGATAATTATTGAGATTGATTTGGTGGTGGCGGTCTTTCTATTCTTTCAGCTTCACTGGACTTTCTTTTTTTTTTACCGTTTATGGATTTTGCATTACCAGTTATTTTATGCCTTTACCTTGTTTCTCAGTGGTACATGCTAAGTATGTAAAACGAAGAACCAATCCCCGGTAGCTGCAATACCTCAAGACGTGCAGTACACACACAAGCTGAGAAACTTCACAGCGTAAGCACACGAAGCTGTATCCTTTTAGCCTTACCAGTGCCCACTGACAGCATTATGTCTCCTTGTGCTGTGCTGGTACATGGGCATACAGACCAGAGCACGCCTTCTATCTTCGGTTCTTTCAATATTCTCTCCAAATCAAGAGCACACCGGACTACAGAAAAACCTTGAAATCTCCTATCAAAGGACAGGAGATTTAGGACGACTGCAGCAATAATCTATGGTTATGGTATGGTACAGAAAAAACCACTGAAGGGAGAAAGCAGAGGCATGCGTAGATTACACATCACAAGACTATTCTGGTTACAGTCAAGTTTCCTGACTTTGACTGTCAATTAGCCTTTTTAAATCCCTGGTGTTTCCAAGGCGTGTCACAAGGATTCACAGTTTCCTGAAGACAGGAAGAGCCTTGGGGATCTCATGCTGACTGTTTCAATGGATCCTGGAAACACAGATCCCTGACTCAAAGGCAGATCGGAATCACACCTGTACCCCCGCCTTCCTCTTCCAAAGAGCATCATCAGCTTCCTCCAGCTGGTCAGCTAGAAGGGCATCCTACAGGGACTGCTACAGACTCATCCTCAGCTTAAGCAGAATCTACAGGGATTTCCACAGAGCCATGGCAAAGGCCTGAGCTTCTCAGGATATGCCTAGTCACTTCTCCAGCCTACAACTCAGGGGTCAGGTCTTCTCTCAGAACACCAATAGGTGAATCAGATTATCAGAGAGATTGTGTCCCTGCAAAAACCTCTCATCAGTTACATGTCAGTGATGCCAGTTGCCAATGGGACATAAAGCCCATGGAAATACGTCATCTGTCATGCCACCGTTTTTGTTTATTTATGCAAGACGTGGAAAGCATGATTTCCAACCAGAATTTCAGGAGATGGTATTCCATCCATTATTTATATGATAATATTATTGTAATGACAGTAGCAAAAAAAGAATTCAGTTTGCCTGAAGCTTTCTGAAATAACAAATTCTTTTTTTTTTATAAAATAGGCTTTCATACCTGCAATATGTGCAACAGGTTGCTGATGGTTAAGAATATAATGTCCTTCTTTTCCAGTAGTGCTTTTATTCTGTGAAATTGTTTCTATTTTGCTGAGACTAGACCTTGAAACAGCCTTTTATTTTTACCCTCATGCTCAACTCTTATGGAAATCTAGGTTGTTTCATAACGTAGTATGTTTATAATAAATCTTATCATAAAACCAGGCATATAGTGCAGGTTATTATAAGCAACTCTGGGAAACTCAGTTTATCTGAAGAAAATTGTGCTCTAACCTCAGCACCTTGCTGTCTCCTCTGGGGGCACCAAATAGGGCAAGAGTTCTCCCAAGTTTATAGCAGAAAGTGACCAGGCTCTCCCTTTGCTGACTGAAATATAAATCCACCAGCTGAACCAGAATGACTGTCTGCTCTCTGAAAGAGAAGGGTTTTTTCTGCCATCAGCTAGTTCTGTCACTAAAGAGTACAATTATGCCTCAAATCCCGCTGTCCAAACATAATGAAGTTGACATTTTGCATGTTAGATTTCTTTATTTTCTTTGAAAAAAATCAATCCAGAAAAAAAACCCACCAAACAAAACACCCCCAAAAAACTAACACCACCCCCCTGCCCCCTCCCAAAATCCACATTCCTGAGGTTGCATGACTGACAAAAGAAAACTAGGGCGTTGCAAATTTCCAGCTGTTTGTACAACTTTCACTGTTTCTTGCATGTGTGTCCTTATAAAGTCATTGAATATGTAACCAAAAATTTTAAACATCCCCCCCTACAATTTTTTGACTTATTGAGGCTACAGAATAAACATCTGAAGGAATAAATTAGGACTGCACAAACAATTGTAAATTTACCATTGCTTATTTTTAGGTGTTGAATTAAACATTTAAATGCAGTTCTTCAGAATGCAACAATAGCTACTATGTCCTAGCTTTTTCCTTAATCGGCCTCGTATTTTTTCTTTCTCCTTTTTTAAAATTATCTTGCTACCCAAGTAAAAGCATTACTTATGTGACTGAATGACAGGTAATTATACAATAATACTACGTAATCCTGTGAATAAATACATGAATTCTCATCTTAAAATTGTGTGAGTTTTAGTTACCGTTACTTCTACCAGAAGCTGTTTCAGAAGCTCCCTTCTCTGATGGTTACACAAAGCCATTTCCAATTTCCAACCTACATTCATTCACGGCGAGCTTACAGATCTTGCTCTCGGTACAACCGTGTTATTTATATCTTAAAATAATTCTATTTCTTTTCAGTGTTTACTCCTTGAGATGACAACAAATTTATTCCCTCCTTCGGCATTACTCTTCTAGTCTGAGCAGGCTAACCTCTCTTATTTTTCTGCTGTGAGATAGAAGTTCTGTCGGTCCTTCTCTACATTTGTTCTGCTTGAAATTCAGATTTGTACAGTGTATTCTGGAGATATGTTGTCTTCCAAGGCAGTGTTAATATTCTCTAATCTCTGTTAAAAATTCTTCACCTGATACAGCCTAGGACTGCACTGGCATTTTTCAACTCCCAGTTTCAAGAAAGAGCTCCTGCCTTTCTCCTCGTGAACTTCTTATTTCTGACAGTCCAGTCCTCAAGATCTTCCTGTTTACTACTCTGATACTCTTCTGTTTTAGCTGTGTCTTATGATTTCATGGCCACTGTAAGTGTAATCAGCACACTTCATCTTCATGCATCAAAGTCACTATTAAAGATGTAAAATAAACTTAGTCCAAAAGATCGAATTTGAGAAACTTCCAGCCCAAGAGTAAAGTCTGATACTGCCTGCTCACAGTTTCCATACCATTCTTCATCCTCTCTAGTTTAATTGTACTTACCCAGAATGTACTATTACTAAAACCACGAGAAATTGTATTTACGAATTTTTCACTCTACATAACTGTAAGAACAGTTTATATGACATGAAAAAACTGCCCTATGTATCTGGGAGGACAAGAATTCACATGCAGGCCTTCCTCCCTGCACCCATGTAACCTGTCTTAGCCGACTGATCCAAATCCAGGGATATACACGCAGGAAGGAATCATGTACAGTCTGGTTTTACATTGATTCACCGTGATGTAGATCAGAAGTAAATACGTGGATGTTAAAAAAATCGCACTGATAGAAAACCAGTGCATGTTAGACAAAGCATAGGCCCATACTGGACCTTAAAAATACTTATGACAATTCCTATATTTCAACTACCGAAATAACTAGATTAGCAATATATCTTACTTGTCCTGTCATACGACTCGTGACACGTATGTGCAATTTCAGCTCCAAGCTGCAAGTAATGTCCAGCTTTATCATCTCTGGAACCATCTGCTCCAAGGGCAAACATTCCCCCTGCAAAACAGGTCAAATGGCCCATCTTTCTTTCAAGGTGCCCGTTCTTCCACTCCCCAATGAAGGTCAGTCCTCCATTGGACTTTCTGATGAGATGTTTCTCTATGGCCTACAAGAAGATTAAGAGAACTTTCAAATACTGTTTCACATGCAAGTTTTACATACTAACTCTCCTGCAAAGAATAAAGTACTGGTTTCACAGCAAAAAGAATTTTCTTCTTTCAAATTCCCCTCTGAGCACTACAGGAACAAAGAGCTGTAAGAATATAATTTCAATGCACACACCAAAATACCCTAACTGCTAAACGATTCTACTGAGATCAAACACAGGAAAATCACAACACAGATAACACTGCACTTTTAGCTGAGAATTCAACATACATTTTACGGCTCAAACAATGTTTGTCTACCTTGTTAACCTTGAGAACTACCTAATCATTCTGCTGTACAGTCTGTGCACACTCAGAAAATACATCCACTCTGGAAACTTTTGGTCAGCAAAATATGTAAAGGCAGCACCAGTACTCGCGGTCAGTCTTTAATAGGAAGTGATCAATAGTAATTCCTTCCCGGTGAAGGAATGCTCCAGCCACCTCCCAGCTGCTTCTCCATAGCAGCTTTCTGATTACACACGGTCAAAGGATGGATGAGAGTTAGAGCAGCCGTTCATAAAAAACATTATTATAAGTATGGCAACTGCTGCTTTCTCTTGTGCACATTAGTACCAATATATGTTGTTGCTGGTCACTTATAAATGGTACTCTTCTGGTGATAGGAAGGACAATAGCTGACAACTTTCCAAAGTTTGCCAACTGCACAGGGAACACCACACTTAAGTCTCTTTCAGAGAGGTTCACAATCCCCATTGATCTACTCCAGCAGTTACTATCTTTAGTGTTAGATAGGTTTTCTTGTAACTAGAATATTATTACAATTTGAGTGCTATAATAATAAAGGCAATTATCTTCTTTAACATGGAGACATTATTGCCATCTTCTTTCCAGAAATCTCCCTTGTGCTTCCACACATAACCAACTGATGGGTTCACAACGTTCTTCACAGTGCGTGACCTGAGACTGGTCAGAGTACTCCAAGGCTGATTAGCATTGAAGGATTAAAGTTCCTTTAAAAAGGCATTTACTATTCTCTTTGCCATCCACAAGATCTGTTACAGAAGTGAATTACTACCCCTTCTGGTACCTACAACAAATTACACCCCAACTGTCCACAACTGTATTTTGCACTGAAACTAGATATACTGAGAACACACAGGCAGAGGATCCCGCATATAACTAAGGCGGTTACGGATGTGCAGGGCATGTCTGCTGCACACAGCTGTAATTTCATAGCTTTGGAGGAGTAAATGGTTGCAGGAGCATTTTCAGGGAGACAAAATTGCTTGATTAGCACCAGGAGAGTCAGCAAAGGTCAAGTTTATGCACTTCTCCATGAGCTGCTACTTCACTCTAGAATTGCTTTCAGGGTTTGACTGAAGAAGGTCATCCAAGCGCAATGTGCCCCTCTTCTGAACAGAGAACACATCTTCTGAACAGAGAACACATCTTCTGAATTTGAACATCATTGTCTTGTATAAGAGGTGGTTTTTGAAATCTGAAAATCAAGTTTTGTCAGCTCCTTAATTATTAAGCTGCATCATGAGGAAGCAACCCCCAAAAGAATATAAATGCAATCCTCTCAAAATACCTCATCATTTGACAACCCACTGCGTGCTAAGGGTATAAAAAGGACAACTAATACTTACAGTCATTAAGAAGGAACAGCTAGGCATTGCTGAGAGCACTGCCTAGTGGACAAGACAAGCTTGAGCAGGTCGGGATGGTTACGATATTTGTATCGTGGGCTGGATGCCTGGGGTTACAGGGCACTCCAGTAGGTACTGTAAAGCAGTGACAAACGGCTGGACCACAAGGAGTATATATGCACTACAGGGGACATGTGTACTTAAAATTCCAAAGAAAAGACTCAGAGATCACATCAACTAAAGAGATTAACTGATGGAAGAAGCTTCCTTAGTCTGTGAAATACCCAAAACAATAGACCAAGATGTGAAAACAGAATGTTCTCTATGTGATGTTCGTGCCTTCTGTGATTTTTACGACTATGAAACACAGCATTTTCCGAGCTGTCTTGCAGCAGTACTTGCTATGTTGTGATAGTCAAATACACTGCTGA
>NW_010422626.1:38652-59234 GCF_000710305.1 Buceros rhinoceros silvestris
CCCTTCTTTTAGCTATGTAATGCTGTGCAACAAGAAAGAGCGAAGAGCACATTTGTGAGCCTAACAGAATAGATTACTCGAGGCAAAAGATGAAAAGGAAACTTCCCTATCCTCCGGCTCATGTGAGAAGGAGAAAAGACTCTTTAAATAAGACTAGCTGGGGGGTCCGCATGACAATGTTGAAGGCAAAGTTAAGAGGTCCATCCTCAACAATTATCATAAAAAATTCTCAGCAAGTTTCACAATCCAGCTTTTATCGGAGCTGTGAACCTACACACCAGGACACTGAAATGAAGCATCCCTGACAGTGGAAGACTGCAATAATGTTACACAGCATGGAGAGGTCACAGGTACAGAACTTCTTTGTACTCTCGTGAAGTATGTGGTGACCTGGGTAAGTCTTAAGATGCCATGGACTGGCAATTATGACATCTGAAGAACAGATGCTGTCATCTTTCTTTCTCTTAATATCTCCAAGGAATGGGATTAACACTGCCTGCTGCAAGACTTGATGGTGAGACTAAGGCTGTCTGTCTTCCACTCTTACCCCTATAATAAGCTACGGGAGTAAAGTGTGGCTGAACAAACGAAGAGACCTTCTTTTAGACTGGTGGGTGCTGAGAAAATTTCCAACTCCATGCTATGAGTGGGAAAAATGTATTTTACACCCTTCCCCTTTCTTTCTCTTGCATAAATGACTCAAGGATCTTTTGCTGCAAGTTTTGAAAAACAAAGATTAAGAAGTGTCAGTTATGGAGGAAGGCATCTGTTATGAGCAACAACAAAAGGATGGTAGGGAATGGGCTTTTAAAAATATTTTAAAATTAAAAAAAAAATTTGAATTGTAATTATGTAAAACAAATCCTACTCCCTGACTCTTTGCCCATGTCTTTCAAAGTCAAGTAGGACATGGGAATAAACACAAACCTGACCCAGAAGTATCTTCCACAATGCATAAGTAAGTACAGTTCAAGCAGATTCAATTATACATGGGTGGGTTTAGCTGAGAGAAAGCTGAAGAGGAAACTAGCTGATGCTTGCACTGCAGGTCATATCACACATGAAGTGGGAGCAGCTCAGCTCTTTCTCCTTCCTGTCCACAGTGTGTTCTCATCTGGTCCCAAATTTGCTTTGCTGTGTCTCCATTCAGAGACAGAGATTTGCCCATAAAACATGTTTGCAAGACTGGGCTTACAGTGAATAGGATGAAAGGGAAAGTTTATTTCCTCTAATTTTAAAGTGCTCACAGTTTTGGAATCAGAATAAAATATTTCAACAGTAACCACAATGGATGTTAAACATCAACAGCTAAACATTTTTAAGAGCTCAGTGCTCAGTAAACTGTACTTTAAACTATTAGACATAGTCACCTCATGTTCTGAGCTACTAACATTGACTTTAACAAACCCTGGAAAGCTAAGGAAGTTCAAAAGGACTGGGAAATAGCTGATACTTTAACAATATTTTAAAAGGTTAATAGAACAATAAACATCATAAAATGAATGATGTAGTTTCAAAAATAAACGTTTGACAAGTGCATACTGATATTAGGAATATTAGGAATTTCAGAAATTGGTATTGTACAAAACATTAGTCCTAAACAAATTCAAGGCAGCACATGTGGAATGGATTAAAAGCTGGCTTGCTAGAACAGTTCAAAGTAAAACTAAACATTGTGAAACATCCTCATCTCATGAAGATTCTGCAAAGACACTTCTGTTCAACACTAGGCATCATTTCTACCAATGATCTGCAAGAAACAAATGCTAAAAAAATCTGCGGGTGGCACAAAAATTGATGGAGCTACAGATAGTGATAAAGGAAATGTCAGTCCTGTAAAATCATTCAGGACAGATGACAAAATGGGGTTTGCCTGAACAATTGTGTTTTAATAGAGGTAAGTACAAGGTCACACATTGAGGAATCAGGAACGTAAATCACAGTAGCAGGAAAGCAGTATATCAAGGAGACTATAACCAACTTGAGAGTAAAAACAACTGGAAACTGGATGACAGTGAGAGGCAAAGGTCAAGAGCGCAGACACAGCTCTTGGCTGGATGAAGAGGAGAATACTGAGACGAAATCAAGCAACGACATATTAGAAGAACCATTATGTTCTTCTCTCCATATGAAGACACTGGAAAGTACTCTGGAAAAAAGCTTCAGAAATAACTTCACTTTATCATAGGCATGTTGGCACGTATGGGCACAAGCGAGCCTGATGAAATAAGATACCTGTGTATGGGAAAACTGAAAAAGTAAGATCAGGGCAGCACAAAGCTCAGAGCCATCTCAAAAAGGCCCCCAGCCCTAATCCCACTGAACCATCCTGCCGGACTGCTGGGCTTGGGCATACTTGAACCACAGAGCAACGAGTAGGTATGAAGCACGTTTTACAAGATAAACACGGAACATAGCATCTAAACGTTTTAGAAAATAATTTAAAGAATAAAAAAAGTCAGGACTTCAACTCCTAGAATGATTCTGAACACTGAAGAAAAACGGCTTGGTTGTTCCGTGCACATCTTAGGGTTGTTACATCTCTTTCCGATAAACTATAGCTTGGACTTTTATATTATATCATTTTGGATGAGCGGATTATTTTTAGCACAATAATCTGCATCGCATGTATTCCACAATAATACTTTTCAAACTACTCAGAGTGAAAGCTGGTATTATTCATCACTTGAGTTCTTAAAACTTACATAATCAAAACAAATCCTATGGAGGGTTTTTTTGGGGTTTTGTTTTTTGGGCTTTTTTTGGTTATTTTTTAATTTTTAAAGGTGGTTTTTCAGTTCCACTGTACTGGAAAACTCAATGAATTATAATCACCTCAATTGCATCGTCGTACATTTTTCTTGCCTCCGCGTCCGTCTTGTCTGACATAAGCCAGGCTTTCAATAAATATTCATAAAAACTGTCTCCCAGCCCACCCACGGATGTATGATCTGTAGGAGAGAAAGAGAAAGAAAAAAAAAAAGATCGACATTATTATATAATAGCATCTTAAATTTATTAAAAACATAAACTTACACTTTTAAGATCTGCTGTTGTAGAATTATTGACATTTTAAGCCTGTTAAGCAGGAGAAAACTGTACTGCATCCGCTATCCCCTCCAAACCTACTTCATAGGCACGGAACCTGCTGCGTGTGGGCACTATTCGTCATTCTGCACAGGCCATCCCTCATACCAAAAATGTAACCAAACCTCTGTTTTTACTTCATTCCACAGAACCTAATTGTTTTGCTGCTAGAATTTGAGGGCTTTTAAATTTTTTAATATATATGTGAAAAAGTACATATAAAACCCCACAAAAATCTGTATCCAGATGCAACCAGGTCATGTGGCTGGCTGTGAACTGCCATGAAGCACACAGAATCCGATCTTTCGAGCAGGTTTTTACTTCCAGCAAGGTAGTCACTTAGCACACTAACAAATTTCTCAAAGTAAATGTTCTTATTTAAATTATATTTCAGTCAAAAGGGAGGCAAATTGCCTTTGCAGTGTAGAACACAAGCCCTGATCTGTTCCACTGCGCCTGAGAGCCACGCAGAGCCATGCCATGTGCTACAGGGTAAGGCTGCTTGACTGTTAGAATCCACCACCACAGAAACTGGACCTCCTAACACGTAGATTTTTTTGGTCACCCTTTTTTTTTTTCTTGCAGAGTTTGCCTTTCACAGGTAGAGTCATCGCTATTCTGTGCTGACAGTCCACATGAGAACTACCTAAGCTTCTCTTTGGGCGAATTATACATCCCCACAAAAGCCTACTGATGATGTGACTCAGTCTCAGAGCTCCTCCTGTTCCAACCACAGCGAGCACCCCCTCAGTACACCCTTCATTCAAAAAGGAGTACACTCTATGAGATTTAATAACCGACTCCGAGCAGAACAGCACATAACCTTTTCTCCCCCACCGTTACAGCTCCCAGAACGCTGGCACCGGAACAGTCAGCGTGCTGAAAGCTGGGTGAAGGAAACATTTAACACCAACTTTGTCACAGTGCCAGAAACTCTCTGCCCTAAGCACGGCTGTTGTAGGCATGCAAGTTTCCTTTACTGGGTGAAAAAAGAAAAGGTATGATACTTCCTTTTCCAAAGTACCTCAAGAAAGTGGTAGTATTCACAGTCTTTCTAGGATAAAGGTGTAAAAGAGAGGTTGGAGCTCTCCTGTTCCTTTTTCCTCTGAGCATCATCCTGCTCCAGCATGTCTGGTTGTCTCTGAAGATGTGAGTAGGAGGTTAGAGCTGCTAGATGCTTCTATCCTAACTCTTCTAGCTGCCTCTTGACTCTGCTGCTACTTGCCAATGGATTTCTAAACAAAGAAAGGAGCAACTGGAAAGCTGTAGCTTTCCCGTTTGGTTTCAGGTTACAAATTTGGTGCAAATTACATGTCCTTCTCTAATGTCTCGGTACCTCCAAAACAGCCTTCTCACACTGAGCTACTCAGTGATTTAATCCAAACTTAAAAGTTTTCATAAGCTTTCTAGCTCTGAGCTGTTAGAGGGCATTCAGGTCATGAATCACTTTCTTCCACAAACGCAAGGGCTAGAAATTACTTCTGCACAACTGCGTTCTCAAGTAGGCACAAGAACAAAGGGTCTGTGGTTTTCAGAGAAAAATAAACAAACCATCCCAAAACTTCGAAGTTACAACTCATGTCAATCCTGTTCAGGGACTGTCTTCACAAAAGATACAGTTCAAAACTACTTCTGTTAAGCTGCTGCCTCCTGCCCAGCTCAGCTCTGTCACTGGAGTTAATGCTGCTCCTCTGCCAGATTTCTTTCACAGAAGCACGCAGTCCCCAACCAGGACAAGGTTGCCAAGCCCTCAGCAGGATTCATCTTGCAGCAGCTCCAGCTGGGTTGAGGGCAGGAAAGGAGCAGCAAGATGAGTGGAAAAGTTTTATTTTCTAAACAGAAAAATCTATGTCCCAGGTGAGTTTCCAAAGTCAATTTTCAGAAACATGGCGCATTTCATGTCTACTTCTTCAGGCAATCATTTGAGAGAGAACTGTCTTTCTCTCCTGTCAGCAGCTTTTCTCCTCCTCCACATTGCTTCTCATCTTAGATAAAAGTACAAGGAACACAGGAACCAGTAGCATCAGGACACACAGGACTCAGAGCCATCCCCTAAACAGCCTTTTTTGCACCTTATTCAAGTGTTCAGAGAAGAGAGCTGTGCAAGCCTCTCAGATACGGATCCTCCTCCCACTCAGCGAGCGAGGAGCAGACATGGTAAGGCTAAGGGCTTCTGAGGGCATTGCAGCTCCCAGCAGCAGGGTGTTCTTTATTCCCATTTCACATACATCACTCCAGCTCTCAACTACTAGAAGTTTTCAAGGTCCTCTCTCATTAAATAACGGGATCCTCCGCTCCCCAGCTGATACCTCGCACAGCTGGACCAGAGGTAGACCTATAGATTCTGTTCCTTCTCTTCAGCGGCAGCAAAGGGGTTTTTTTGATAAAACATGATAAAACATCACAGACAGATTATCTTTCACAGAGAAGGGAAGCATTATTTCAAGAGAGCTGAATGCACTGAGATTTCCCTGACCCCTCTCCAACTGCAAAAAATCAGCTGAAAGAGGGTGGAAGTCAAAAAGAGGCCACTGCTGCAGCTGAGCTGAGGTTTAAGCATGGCAAGTTTTCGGACTTCTACAGCTGCATTAACTGCACCCTGGCAAGATCTTCAGGTCTTATGCTAGTGTCAGAAGCAGAATTTGGTGCATTTTGTGTAAGGGCTATAACTAGAAATGACTGAAAATTAAAACGCTTTTTGTGACAGATGGCAAGACTTTGACATCATGCTCTCACCTAGGGCAGAAATTCTAAAGAAATATTTTTCAGGATTGCTTAGCAAATATATAACTGGTGAAACCTACAGATTTGGGTCATCACACATCATCCTCTCTTGTAAGCAAAGCTCCCTGCCCAAACTTATCATTAGAAGGTCCATGGTGGTTATCACTCTCTCTTGCCATTTGACCAACAGCTCAGATGTATTCAGAGATTTAGCTCAGCTCAACTCATAATGTTTTGCTCATAAAAATCTTCTGCACAAAAATATTTTTAAGTTTTTTAATCAGCCCTACCCTTCCATGTTAATCCAGATTACTAAAAAGGAACAACTCATGATTTGAATAACTGAATTTACAACAGTGTCTTGATATTGGTTACTCTTCAGTAAACAGCTGTGAAGGTATTATATTTAAAATGTTTAGGTGTTTTTCCAATTTAAAAATGTATTTAATTTTTCACATATTTGATCTACAGGAATTACCTAATTAGCTCTATGTCAATTAAAGCTTTTTTCTCTGAAAAAGTGTTTCACAGTGAAATCCTGAAGTAAAATTCTTTCCACATTAAGACAAATATAGCAAAAAGAACAGAAGTATGAGGGCATATAAAATATGGCAGAAGCCACATATTCTGTTCAATTACACGCAGACACTTTTAGAACATTCATTCCTTCCAATCAAGACAAATTAAGATACTTTCTTCATTCCCCATTTCTTCAAATGTAGGCCCAGATGACTGGGCAAACATAAAAGGATTCCAGTAAAGGATTCCTTGGGAAGTCTTATTTTAAACTAAAAGACACAGTAGCTGCCATTGCAAAGAATTTCAACTATTGCAACCAAAAGCAATTACAAAAACCCCTGTATTTTTTCTCGTTTGTTTCACGCTTGAAAGCACATTGTGTGCGAACCTGTGCAGTCAGTCTGCTTGTAGGCTTCCTCTTGCTAGAAAGAGCCAAATAAAACCTTAATAGAAAGACAGTAATATTTACAGTTCACAGCAACGTTTTTGCTCAGATACATCAGAAGATTTACAACCTGTTAAATACTGGCATTTTTCCTAATACACAGCATCCAATTGAAAAAAACTCCAATTTCTTAACAATATTTTCATTTATTTAATAATTTTATTTTATTTATTGATAAAAGAAGATTTGTATTTAGTCAAATATTGTGTCTCAGCTAATATTTCAAAAATCACATCCCACCTCTTTTCCACAGACTTAGAGGACCTTCTTTCAAATTCTCCTACCTCAATAACTAATATTTCTGAAGCTAGCTTCACTCCAAATGATTTTATTTGTATCAGCAGTCCATTAGCTCACTGCTGCCACAGTCTCCTCTGACGAGAACCAGGGCAATTACTTCCCAGCAAAGCACAGAACCACACAGCAGGTCAGAGAGGAGCGCACACGCGCTCGAACTGAAACTACAGCGAGTCTCAGCTTGAGCTGAGGGAGGGCTTGCATCCTTGAGTTAGGAGGGAGGGCTCTGGCTCCCTGGTGCTTTGCTCTCTGTCAGTGAAATTGTGTCTTTACAAATCTGGGGAGACAAAATAAACTTGTTTCTCCTCAGCTAGCTCTTCAGGGTGTAGGCAGCAGGGTTCCCCTCCTCAGTTACAGCTGAGGCACTGTGACAGGTCTGGCTGTTCTTCCTCTCCAGGACTAGTTTTTTTGGGGGTGGTAGTAGGTAATAAGGATTCTAGGCATTCACAGAGCTCATTCTCTTGTCTCATAGCCAGATATACTAAATGGCTGTAAATAACTTCCTCGACAGCAAGGCCTGTCTAAATGAACTGCAGTGGTTCCCAAGAACAGGGTTATGGCAGCAGACAGCAAGTTACACACATGTGCCCTTTCCTTTTGTTTACAGGGCAAGTTTGGTTCAGTGAGCAATAAAACATTTTCCACAACTGAAAACCCCCTAAAAGATAACATTAGTAACAAAACCTGCTCTAATGAAGGTCTACCTGCTCTCTAGAGCAAACTTAAGATGTGTAAATTATTTTTAAGCAGATGGCTTTAAGTAGTTAACAGCAGCTTAATGAGGCAAATTAAAAACAGTTCATGATTTGCTAAACCCTCTCTGCTTTGCGCCTTAATTGTTCAATTGTCATTTCTTGGCAAGGAGCAGGAATAAAGAAAGAAGTCAGGCATTGTTCTAAAAGCAGCACATCATGACAGAACTGGTGCTGCAGCCACAACACCTGAGGGTGAGACTTCATGTTACCAACGAGCAGGTGGGGAGTGAGGCACTGCCCCTTCCTGACCTCAGGACACGTCCGTCCGTCGCTCCCTTGCATCCATAAACCTCACGCATCATTTAGTGCACACAGAATTAAATAGACGGAAAAAAAAAAGCTGAGCAGAAGTATGTTTGGCGTGCCATGCTGGAGAGCAGTAGTGTGTGCAATAACATTCTAGCAGTACATAAGCACAAGCAGGCAGAGATGAGGATTAACTATGCCAGTAGTATTTTTAATTCACGAATTTGCACTACAACACCAATACAGTATTTTTAAGGACAGATGGCTAGAAAAACAACCAAGAAAAGAATTAGAAATTTAGCAATATGTAAAAGAAACTCAGGTGTTAGAGCTAGAATTGTTAGTTATTACTCTAAAGTAAAGAAAATAATACCTACCTACAGTATTATACCCAATAGGCTGGAAACACAAAGATAAGCAAACCACCGATGCATTTCAACCAGAAGAGTAGTAGTGTGGGCTACTGGGCAACAAAAGAGCACAGCAGTAGAAAGGGAGGTTGATTTTCCTTAAGGATCACCAACACCGTATCTTTGACAAAGCACTATTGTAATGTGTCATGGAAGGAGTTCAAGAGGGGAAAAGTTAAGTGACCAGGAGGGAGTAGTGAAGTGATTAAGCTAATATTATCCTTCGTTAAGAAACCCACACAACCCATCAACCATTAGTTTTTCTGGGTACCCACTGGCCTTACACTGCGGGAACCCTCTTTCTCTGTGTAGGAAACTTTTAAAGAATTGCTTTTCTGTTTGTCTTCAAGAGTGGCTCTGATTAAATTTCAGTTCAATCTTTACTTCACGTAGTTGGGCTTAGTGCCCTCAGCTGCTCTAAATAGGTGCAAGCTCCCCTTCTAATCCTTTAATCCAGAAAGCTGAGGCCCTGGAAATGGCAGCTGCCGCAAATCACAGTGGAAATTCAACCTAAGGATGCCATAAGCCATAGTGGGTGGCTTAGAAGTGAGAACATTTGTAAATTAACTGCAGCAGAGGCAGCCCTGATAAAAGGAGCAATTTTTAGTCAGTTATGAATAATTTATCACTAAGGAACATGTTACCAGCATGAGAATTTTTCTGAAAACATGCAGGTTGTCACATAACAGAACTACATTAAAAGAACAGTTAAGGTTGCACAGACAAGCATTTCTAAGTTAGGAGATCGCTGAACAGACATTGCTTCCCTTTCTATTGTCTGGTGCCACAGCAGATTCAAGCATCAAGAAATCCTAGCTCGGCTTCTCCCAATCTGGGCATGTGTGACCATGTCTGCCCAGCACGCACAGCTCTAGAGAACATGGCAGCTGAACTCTAAATACTCCATATGGAAAAAGTAGATGTGACTATTTTTCAAAGGCTTGGAAAAATACGGATGGTTTTCTCTTCAAGCAGTCCTGCAACAAGTAATTCCCACAGTATTTAATACTCAAAGCATTGGTGCTTCAGTTGCTTAGCTGTATGCTTACAAAATATAAACTTTAATCTGGATAGAATCACATTCCACCTCTGGCTTCATTTAGAAATGGCTGAAGCATTTTTGTCAAAGCTGCTTAAAAAACCCCACAAACCAGCTTGAGGCAGACAGAGCATTCCAGTTGGAAGAGTTAAAGTTTGGCAGCTACGAGAAACTGAAAACACAATCACTTAATGGGAAATGTTAAGCAATCCTAATTTTAAGTGCTACCAGTTTCTCGTATAATAAAATTAAGGAAAATGCCTTCCTAGAACTGTAGTGATCAAACTAAATACTAAAATTCTCCAACTTGCACAATGAAAGTGTGCAAAGACAAGAGAAGTAACTCAAAACAGAGCAGCAACTACAACTAGTTCATCTAATTCATATATTTAGGAACCAAAATACGCCTTCCAAGCGAATGTAGTTTTTGAGTCTGAAACGTCAAAGGAGTATCCTAATCTGGTATCTTACCACAAGCTCTCCTTTCACAGTCAGGAATTCACAGCTGGAACAAATATTTTCCTGTTTGTATTCAAACCTCCCTGAAACATCAAAACATTCCAGCTATTATTTATAATTGTGGGAAGACTTAGGTCATCTCTCAGAAGGCATGTTCACAAATGAAGGACCAATCAACGAAATACATCAAGACCACATGAGAAAATTAAACTCATTAAACCCTTACATTGGTGCTTTTACCTTAAAGTAAGGTGGCTTTTATCACCCAAAGTTATCTTTTCCAGATTATTACACTCACCAACAGAGCCACCAAATGAAGCACACCTGCCCCTCTGCCAAAGTTGGAGTCACCATAAATCCCACCTGTGCTGGCAGCTTTAAGTAAGCTGCTGGAATTTGCAGTGGACTACAAGGAAGTCACAAACATGTTTACCTCTGATGACTAGTATTTACTTGACAAGCTGACTCTAAAACCAGCTAAGGGATGGTAACATCATCTGCTACACACAATACTCCTGTATGTATGTGCTCACAGCTCAGAGAGTCCCTTTTGAGTAAGAGTTTCTACACAGGGAAATTGTCAAGCTCTTAAGATCATTACAACCTGTTGTTTATTCACTTTGGGTCATCTACCGCCACCGCCTGCGGCTCCTCGAACGCTTCCATCAGCACTGCCTCCGGACAATCCTAAACATCCACTGGACTGACCACCTGACTAACGTTGCTGTCCTTGAACAGGCAGAGGTCACCAGCATTGAGGCCATGCTGCTGAAAACGCAGCTGCGCTGGGCAGGGCACGTCTCCAGGATGGCGGATCACCGCCTCCCTGAGATTGTGCTCTACAGTGAACTCGCCACCGGCTGCCGCAAGAGAAGAGCCACAAAGAGGAGATATAAGGACCCCCAAAAACAACACCTCAGCCTTGGCCATATTGACCACCATCAGTGGTCCACCCTGGCCTCCAATCGGGAGATCCGGAGACACACCATACATAACGCTGCTGCCTCCTTTGAGAGCACACGTAGAATCAGTCTCGAGGAGAAGAGACAGTGCAGAAAGAACCGTGCCTTGACTGTACCACCCAAGGAGACCTTCCGCTGTGCTCTTTGCAACCAGACTTGCCTATCCTGCACTGGCCTTTTCAGCCATCAGCGCGCTTGCAGTAAGCGTGGGGAAAGCCCTTCCCAAACCTTCGTCCGCGAAGCCAAGCCATGATGATGATTAGTCATCCTATAAGATCTCAACTCTCCTCTTACAGATTAAAACCTACAGATTAAAACCTGGAGAAAGAAAACCTGCATTAAATTAAATCCAGCCCAACATCCATCTATGCAAAATTAGCTGGCAAAACCACTGCCAACAACTTCGCCCTCTCCCTCCAAGTTTTATCAAGACCATAACAGTTTACATACTTATATATATACGTGTGTGTATATAACACACAATAATGCTGACACTCAAAAGAGATTCCAAGAAGTAACAAAAGACACTCCCTGTTTTTTATGTACTTATGGATAAGACCACATGCAATATATACCCAGGCTGCTCTCCATGTTTCTTTTCTCCTTGAGTTGTGTCTAAGTAGCTCTTATTTTTCTTCTTCTGACAGATGTTTGAAATTGCACACACAGCGAGCTGAAGTTTTGGTCACACTATAGGTGCTACGAAATTGTGCTGATTCCAAGAATTAGTCAATCCATGCTCAATGGCTTGAATCTGAGCTACCACATGCTGCATTTGGGCTGCATTCAACACCATCCCTCTCATTTTTAACCATATAGGTCAAAAAGTGCTACAGCACGATCTGCAATCGAAGATCAGCTATGTTTCACATAGATCTCCAAGACAAGATGGTATTGTCACCTTGCTGCTACAGGGCAGTGCAGCACCCAGTGGAACTTCACAATTGAAAGAACCCATCAGGAAGATACATTCAAACATCCCCTGAATAAAAATACAAGCCCTCTCAGAAGGTAAATCTCCACACATAACTCAGAATATGAAGTCCCACATACCGAAGACAGAATGAAAAGAAGCGGACTGCTGTGTGTCATCCAAATCTGTTAGTGGTCTAGAAAACAACATCAATATAAACAGCCAGGTGCACAGCCTCCAACAAGTGATGCTAACAGAAGGAATAAAATAAAAACAAGTACCTGTAATAAGGCCATAACAAGTTTGTAATTGGACTTTGACAGGCTTCCCTTTGAAAAGAAATGAAGCAGCCAAGAATAGTTCAAAAATACAGTTTAGGTATATAGAGATACTAGTACAAAAACCAATTTTTAAAGAATTAACGAGATTCCACAGGAGCTCAGACTTTAAAACCTTAGAGAGCACGAGTCAAAAGATACCCTTTTACTCCCCTATCATTTTAAGTTAGCTGTCTTCAAAGTCAACAACTTAAACTCAAGAGTATCAGTACCAAGACATGTGGACTCTTAGAACAGACTAATTTACTGATTTCACAGTGAAGAAAATGATTGTTAAACCTGTTGTAGGACAGATTTCAAATTCTAGATATTGATGCACTTCCCACCAAGATCACGCTCTGAAAGTACAGTTTGGTGGTACAGCAAAATAAAATATTCATCTCTTTCCACGGCAATGTACGCAAGCACTTTCAAAACCCAGTTACACCATATCCAAATCCTTTCTTCAGGAATTATTTATAGCCACTCCTTTTCAAATGCATAATTCATATACATGTTTAACCTTCCAATAACACCAGAATCTTTAACACACTAAACAAAGCTTTTATTTGTTTAGCTTTGTCAGCATCTTGCTCAACAGACCAGCAAAATGCCTCAACCTTGTAGACTTACAAAAGCATATTCCCTGTAACACATGGCTCTGCTTTATTTCATTAAAACAAAGTTTTAACAGGTTAACTTGCTATGGGCTTCTAATGAATAAACAAATTTGACTGCAGCCGTTTCTGGGAACACAGTTAATTACATTTGTACATGGTTGTAAAGCAAAAGGGTACGGGGAATTCCCCAGCAGAGATTACAGAGATTATTTTCTATTCAAAACACATGCACGTTCTCAAATTCAGAACAAGACAGAACATTTTGGAGAGAAAAATTAAGGACATCCACCGAGACAGCACAAAGAATTAAACAGCAGAGAACCACCCCCTCCTCGTCAACTGCAACCGGTACATGCATGCCTACTGCTGGAAGTCTAGATATCGTGTTGTATTTTTATTTGTTCACAACATACTCAATTGAAAGCAGATCTGAAACTAAAAAAATGCACCACAAAAATGCTTGCATCAATCTTCAAACTAACCATCACACGGATCACGTATCTCCAGCTCTGTAACTGACATTCCAACCCCAAATCAAAAAAGAAATGTACTTGCTAAATCAATGTGCAAAGATGAAGTCACTGTGAGAACTACTTCCACAACTACTTCTACAATAGATGAAGTTAGTTATTGTAATCCTGCACCATTTCTGCACATTTAAGAGAGAGAAAATCTTTTCCTTATGCCAAAGACGAAAAAACCACCCAAGAATTAAAGCCTTAGAAACTGTTATCCACAAGTCCAAATTGAAGGTAATTATCTGAAGAGTTTTGTAAAGTACTGTTTGGCAAATACGGGCCTTACTTGACACAATTCCTTTCATTTCCTTTCAGGTTATGGATGTTTTGCCAGCACTTGACTTACATTTCACAATTTCATTTTTCGTGACTCTTGGTGTCGCTGGTTTCTTAGTGTTGTCTAGAGTATGTAGTACATAGAGTACTAAATAGAACACAGAGTATGTTACAAGACATCTAGTAAATAAACAAACAATGTAAGGGCAGAGGAGGAGAAAACGCAAAGTGCTTTCCTATTTAAAGGAGAACACTAGCAGCTTCAGCTGGCAAATACAAGAATTTTCCAACAGTACATCTTTCTCACTGCCCATAACTAGACTATCAACCTGTTAATTTATGCTACAATTATATTTTTACCTGAAATATTTATCTGCAATATTTCTTTAATCTTTTCAAAGATCACTTCATTCTTCAGTATTATTCACTTCACCTTGCAATCTGCAAGGGTTTTCATCTCCCAGAAGCAGATGTAAAGACTGAAAGGGTTTCTTGCTTAATCTTAACAATGAAAGTTCCAATAAGAGAAATCTGAATAGTGATTTATTTATCAATCTTCCTAGCACCTTTGAAAGTTTGCATTAAAGCGTGCCACTCTTCCTATATAGCTTGCACTGCCAGCACAGTGTCCTTCAGCTGACATGCTGATTATTCGCAGTATCAGCATTCTCATATGTGAAGATATGCAGAATGTGAGAGCACCTTCTTCATCAAGTTATCCAGGTAAGGAGCATTCAGTATAAAAGGAATAACAAATGACAAGGAAATTGGTAAACACACAGACGTTAACAAGCAGGTGGTAAGAGATAACGCCACAGACCAGAACTCTTCAGCTACTGATTGATGGGCCATTAAAGGAACTACTCAAGCACCTTGGAGAGACAACCTGAACTTTGTTACTGACCAGAAGGGGGAAACATGATTATCATAAGCGTTATGAGAGATACTTGAGGGTACGTGCGGGACTATGCAAAATGTATTTATGGGACAGCAGAAAGGACCTGTGTCATTAGATGAAACTTACTATGGGCTATTTGGAGAGAAAGGGAAGGAGCAGGGTGGATTGGGGAGGAATGATCAAGGGAAAAAGGGAGAAGGGGTAGCTTAAAAGGCCTGTGGGCATGTCTGTCTGAGCCCTGCACGCTACCAGGACACTCTGCCTTTCCTTCTTAGTGAATCCGTTATTTTTTTGCATGTAATCTCACTCATTATCCTATGTGTGAGTGCTGCAAGGTATTAACATCAGCAGCTGGAGAAGAGGGTATGGGTTGCAGAGCCCACAGGTCTAGGTGCCAGCAACTGGAGAAAGGGGCTGCAGGTCACAGGGGCTCGAAGGTCTGAATGGTAGTGGCTGGATGAAAGACAGTGGGCATCAGGTCCCGAGGTTTTTGTGCCTGCAACTGGAAACACCCATGTGCGTTTGTTTTTCCCAGTGAATTAATCCTGAGCGCATGCGTATGTGGAATTCATTAGCAAGCTTCAGGCTAGATGAGCTGGTGAGTAGGAGACCCGCGTCTGAAAACACCCAGGCTCTGAGCAGATGGCTGCTTAAGGAGTCTAGGGTTCAAGCATGGGTATTAGGTAGACTGAGAGCCTTTGCTAGTATTTGAAGGATGCATGAGTGTGAGGGTGTGAAGGGTGAACGAGTGCGTGCATCTATTTGACGGTGAACACCACCTGGCTACCTGTACGTATGTTTTATTACGGATTGTGGCAGCACTACCTGCGGGTGCTACAAAGGCGGTACTGCCAGTGACAGTGTGTGTGGGCAGCTGCATTAGTCTTGTCTTAACGTACACGTGCACGTCTCTAGGGTACACCCTCAGTCTTGCTACTAGCCAAACCTTCAAATGCGAACAGCAGCAGCCACATCCATCAAACTGGGATGGAGAGATCTGTACCTGGCTGGGCTTCGATAGCTGGGAAAGAGGAATTCCCGGGTCTTGGAGCCTGCTGGCTAGAGTGGCTTTCTCAACATCTTCAGCAAAATGCATTACAAACATTTAGGTCAAATTTGTTTTTGGTTTTCCTTTACTGATAAATACAGACAGATGGTGCCTCGCATTTGATACAATGTCGTATCACAAATGAAAATAACTGTGGTGTATTACTCATGGTTTGTCTATTACCTGCAAGAGTTTAAATGAAGCACCTCAGTTAATTACCAAGCTCAGCCCAAGAGCATTAACCTAAAACTTAGCTGTACAGGCAGGCATAAAAATTTAGGAATATTCACCCAGTATTTGCACTGATACAACGAAAGTAATTTAAAATTATTTTTATTGCTTTTCCTACATGCAAAAATTGCACCATTTTAATGGAAATGTAAATCTAATCCAAATAAATTAAATCCACAGAAGCCTTCTCTAAATAGTATTTTAAAATTGATTTGGTTTAATTTAAGCATTTATTGTTGAAAATGAAAGACCATTTGAAGAAATGGAAATACACACATCCACAAAAGCATTTGCTTTTATTTAAAGGCTAGTCCACAGCACCAACAACTGGGAAACAGAGGATATAAACTTCTCCCGATCAGTCACCTTGGTTGCGCTTCTACTTTCTCTGTAGTAACGGAAGCAGGGATCTGCATGAAAGTGAGAACATCACCAAAAGGTGCTGAGGTGCTGTGTGTAACAAGGCAGGCTAAACACCTGTGTATTCTCTTGCTTGTCTTTTGTGGATAGTCATCACTTTGTACATGAAAGACAGCAATTAAATTTAGTGTATTAAATACAAATACGTTGACTGATGTCACGTTGCTGGAGAGTCTTTGGAAATATGGTGACGGATACCCCTCATTGGGCTTTTAACTTAGTCCACTTGCAAATCTGTCTGAAGGGGCTTGGTTTTGGTAAGGAGACGGGAACAAAGCACTGCAGAGTGGACCGCAGTCTAAATGTTCATCACGCTAGCATCCAGCGATGGTCATTTCAGTGTCTGCTGTTACGCTCAGCTCACGCACGGTAAATTCACACACTAGCTTACTTTACAGTAACTTGTTCATGTGCTCACATATCACTTAGGTGCGATACACGCAGAAGGCTAACATAGAACAGATACCTCTGCTTATTTTCTTGCACATGGAAAGCCACATATATAGTCTAAACCCAAATTTTACTTGAATTGACACAGCTTTCTCATGTAACCAACACAAGCAACTCCACAGCTAGCCCGAGTGCAGGAAGAGAGATGTGAAGCCAGAGCGATCTGAGTTTCCCTTCAGTAACATTACTTGCAAGAGATGTTGGAAACCGACGAAATGCAGTAATTTGTTCTCAGTATTGAAAAGCAGAAAGGAAGAATACACAATTTGCAGAAACATGCAATCGTGAGTGGCATGTCCTGACTTGGCAATAACGTGCAGACTGGCATTCTCTTTGTTATTGCTGTTCTAGTTGGTATTCTCGCCTAACCTGTTTGCAAATGCGAATTAGAATTAAATTTTCTCAACATATTTTAATTAAAAAAATTCTTCAGTACAGATTAATTTCCATAATTCTGAAATCTCTTGCTTTTAGTTCAAATTCTAGTCATTATATCTGGCTTCGCTAGAAAGCACTGTCACTATTTTGAAAAGAATCTAAATTCAAAGTTCTGATACTTAGATCAAACCAACCTCGCACCAAAGCTAACAAAGTGAACTGCAGGTTAATGCAAGAGGTTAGAATATGCTTCTTACCAGGTACTTTCCCTTCAGTCTTGCAGAAACTGAAACCCCAAGGTCAAAGTATAGCAAATCACTTGTTCACACTGGACCTTCACCTTAGGCAGTAAGTAAAAATTGAATCTGTCAACATTCCTGTGGGTATTATAGCTCTGCCTTCTCGCAAAAGCCCCAGTGAGCTGACAAATCCTGAGCTGAACCTATTAAAAAGCTGTCTGTCATGCCACTCACGCTGTAACAATACCTGCACATTACAAGCTTAAACGCAAACATTTAGCCTACACATGGCATCATTTTCCGCCTCCTGAGTATAACAAACTCCCTTTATGCTACACAGCAGTCATGCATTACCAAGTATTTCCTCTGGAAAGTGTGGAGATTTAGAAGTGACCAGTAAGCTATTCACCATGCAGTTTTCAGGACTGAGTTTTATGGCATTCAAATGGAAAGAAACGATGGGATGGAGCAGCCCTGCCTGCTGTGGCTCCCAGTCCTGGCTGCTACTGTTTCATGAGGCAGGCAGGAAAAGAAAGAAGGTCATCTGCCACTAGAGTGTTTCTTCAAGTGCTACATAAAATGCATTGAATGCACATGGAAATTTACACGCATAAAAATGTAAACATTACAAAGACGTGACTATAGATTAATATTACACTATGAGACTCTACTCATCTCTCCAAGAACGTGGAAGCAGTGGTCATATCCTTCCTGACAAAACCACAAATTGACGGGCAAGTTACTTTACCGATTACCTTTTAGATGTTTGTAACAGGAACACTGACGGGTTTGAATGGAAACACCTGTCTTTGTGAGCACCAGCGGAAGCAGCAGAACAATGAGAGAAAAGGACAGTCTGTATGTCACAAGGCACCGTCCCCAGAACATCATTCTCCAGCAGTGAAACTGCTGTTTATATTGAGATCAAAAGACTTGCACTCTGATGAATCAAACCCCAGCTGAAATGACACAGACCCACATCCTAACATACTGCAACCTTGTTGCCATCCTTATGATATTATATACAACATTCCCCTTCCCCTAGCCCAAGAAGGAAACACACCACATACGCGCATTTTAAGCATACCTTTAAATGAGGAACAGACAAGACACAAAAATGTGGTCTAAGATCTATGGAGGCTAAAACCAGAAATAGTCTGAGGCACAGAAAAAACCCTAAAGGCGTGGAAGATATGTCCAAAAACTAGCTTATCATCATCACTCATGAACCCTAAATAGGGGAAGAGGACTGGAGAGCAGTGTCCCTTTTTCTCTGAGTCCAGACAACTTGCACATATCTTGGTACCTGTGAGTATGAGTGCATCAAACTTATGAGAAAATGAGAGTAGGTGAAAATCATTTGGCTTAATCACTGTAAATAAATATCACCTTTCCCTTCTGTAAGACCTAACACTGAATTTTGTTACTCTAATTTCCTAACACCAGCAGCCGAAATATAAGCCTCGTGTTTGTCAATGATATTCAGTTCATATAAAGCTCTGATGGATAACAACATTTCGATTCTGCAGAATCTGACACTCAGGAAAAAAGGCAGTACGTTGTGAGGTCTTACATGTGCTAAGAGGTTACTTACGTGGCAGCATGAATTACAGCACACATCTCTGGAGCAATGATGGAAAAGGAAGGAAAGACTTCTAAACAGGGTACTTCAAAGGCACGTTAGTTGCTCACACTGAAATTTAATACTTGGGATTGCAAGTCAATGAAGCAGATACAATCCTTGTGGTTTTTTTTTTTTTTAATTAAAAACGCAAAATGAGCATGTGCCTAGGCTCCTTGTGCAAATACCTCTGAGAAGGTATCAAAATGCTGTATCAAGGTAGACGGTATCAAGAATTTTCCACAAAATTCTTATCTCAAATAGAGATACACCCTTACAGAGCTTACAGTCCTGTGGGGCCACACCAAAACCACAGAAAACGTTTAAGGCTTCTCTTTCCTTCCCCTAATCTGTCTTGCAATAAGTATGGTCTTTAAATATTAAAGTTTACCTATCAGCTTGTCAAAACAAAATTAAACAGAAAAACAATGCAGAAGTATATGTTTTTTCTTCTATTTACACCTTTTAAAATTCTCAAAGTTCAAATTCGTTTAAAAAATAAATTCTAAAAAATAAAAAAGTTAAAGACAAAACTTAACTACTGAGAAAACCTGTCCATTATATATTTTTGTATGTTTTGTTTAATACTTTCTGGATAATCAACTGGTAGTAGTAACATTAACTGGTCTGACTGCTATGTGCACATCACTGATCTTTCTATTACTCTGAATGAAGGCACCCACCACTAGAGTGACTAGTATAGAAATACAAAACAAACCCACCACTAGAGTGATACTGTATTGCAGCTGAATCTCATATTTCTTCCAATGGTGAATTTATATGGATTTGTTTTATCTATTTCACACCCTTCAAGACTTGGTTGGAACACTGTACAGATTAATAGAAAACTTAACTAGAATTGAGCCAAAAAAGTCTGAGGAGGGGGAAGAAAAACATTAAAATGAAGAAAAAAAAAGAAAGCTCAAGAAAAAGCAGAGTCAAGAGTTACATGCATCGAGGTAAATAAAGAGTTCTGAAATAATTCTCAGGAACTATCTGGAGAAAGCACTTTGTACTTTCCTGTACTTTGTACAAGATAAGATGCATCATCTAAAGGTCACAGCAAAGACCAAAAGGGCAGCCTTGCCAGGAGCTGAAAGAAGAAAAGTTACGCTTTGGTATTCTTTCTATTGTCTCAGTCTTTCCAGTGCTGGAGTATATAACAAGCCAAACACAATGCTCTTTGAAATTACCTTCTGAGGAGGACATAAAAGCCTTGCCTGCCCTTAATACCAACAACGGGACTCAATTCAGTAACAGCATCGTGGACTCTGACACGAGTCCTTTTGTGACCTGAGATGTACTGCGTGAAGGCATCACCCTTACTTAACTGGCTTCTGTCATGTCGGATACAACTGCTGCGAGAGAATCAGAAGAAAAATTCCTGTCTAAGCTAAGGCGTTCCTGCTCATACGTCCAGTGTTTCAGTGCACGTGTACCTTTTTTTTAAGTTCTTAAATTTCTTCAAATAGAATCACTGAAGAATGATCTATTGGGGATACAACAAAGACAGGTTCTCATCGTTCCATCCTGGTTTGTGGAAGGAAAAACATAATTCTGAATTCGTGCTATCTTGGCCCCACAAAACTTTTCAAGATAGGTTTACAAATGCTTGCTGCATTGGAGAAATCTTAGAAACACTGCTAGAACATTTGTATCTGCATTTGGAAGCTTATTTGCTAAATCCCCACCCCCCCCAAAACCTAAAAC
>NW_010422626.1:59291-63967 GCF_000710305.1 Buceros rhinoceros silvestris
CCCCCCCCCCCCCAAAAACAAAAAAAAAAAAAAAAAACCCCTGCCACAAAGCCCACCCAGAACAAAAGCCACCAAATTCCAGGAAATAAGTTTGAGGTTAACGAGCAGCATAGAAAAATTAAAGGCTCTATCAAGTTGTATTTCTTTTTAACCTAAGAACATAAGTCTCATTCAGCCTCATTAATCCTAAACTTTAATTCTAAATGTATTATCTTTTTAAATTAATTTAAATAGTATGTTTGAGCTCCATCGAAATTCTGCAAAGTTAAAATTTTCACTCTATATTTATTCTCAGTGACTAGGATTATTTTCTTCCCAAGAGCTGCTAATTCTGAGCAGTGTTATAACTGACAAAAAGCCCCTAAAGAATCCTGGTAATATGCCATCTTAGACTGTTTTTAATAAAAGGAACAGGAGCAATGGTTCAGAATAGAAAAAAAAAGCAATACAAAAAACTATTTCAGAACAAGGTAAAATAGCCTTTTGAATAAATAATAGGTGAGTGTTTGTATTTGCTCACTTTCTTTTTTTTCTCAATGCATCATTAAACCTAAATTTGTTTCAAGAATTTATCTCATCAAACCAGTGTCTCTCTCAGAAGGTGTCACTATTCACTCAAAAATATTAGATGCTTTGGAGAGAATTTTGGCCTTAATGATGGGATTAGACAACTCTTTTCACAGTCACTGCAATGACAGCTGCACTCATTTCCTTCATACACCCGACTCAAAGCCAAAAGCAAATTCTCAGTTTGCAAGCCAGAAGATGTTCTGCTGGTTCTGCCAACCACTGAAATCCCTGAAACCTGTCAATGATGTCAAACAGGACAGAAATAGGTAATTTTGCTTCTTTTTTCTAAATAATCTCACATTCATAAAACAAGGAGGAACAGAAACCTCGAAGAAAAATATTCTCTTTTATCATATTCACTATGAAAGCTCTAAACCACTTAACTTCTCCTGGAAGAACCACTTCAAGAAAAGGAATCATGTTTGTGACTGGCTTCATATTTTACCTCCGCTTACACTGTCAGCAACAAAAACAATTTTTTTCTTTTCATTGCAAAGCCTTTTTTTTTTTTTTTTAAATGAGAGACACACTGATAGCAGCAGTATTTATAGCAAGGTTCACCATACCATTTTACAAGCCACTAAGTAGAAGAACAATGTTTGTAAATGTCAGTTTCTAAGACCAGGAGAAGGGTCTTAAATTTAACCACCACAAACACACGTTACTTTTAGGTTTACCTTCCAATAATCCACTTCTCAGATGGTTTGTAGAACAAAACTCGGAACAAAACAAAAATGTGGAAACAATTTTCAGCCTCATTCTTTATTACTGAAGATTTCATTGATGGATAGAAGTAAGGACAGGCATTAGATTTAGTAGGAAGCTGCTTTCAGTACCATAAAAACCAAGCTGTGAAACTTCAGAGTGAACTGCTGACAAAAACTGGTTTCAGGAGATCTCAAGACTAAGTAGTCCTTTTACGCCACATGGCTTCAAGAAATGCTGTTTGTACCCCCCAGAGTAATTTTTCCGATCTCAAACTCAGCACCCAAGTAAGAAGTGGAGCTTTAATAAGGAATGAATAAGAAAAGGGTACTTACGTTGACCCCACCGGCCCGTTCTTGGATTCAAATAATTTGGGTAAAGTCCATTAGGACGATCCATTTTTTGAAGCAGTTTCCGTATATGCATGACCTGAAGTAAATAAAAAAATCAGAATCACCACTAAATGTTCATGGGCTCTCTGCACATAGTTAAATCTCGTAATTTTTTCTTTTTGATTTTTTTTCAGTAGTAAATTTTCTTAATCTAAACACAGAAGCTTTCTTCAGGGCTTCCTGCAGATTAGTACTTTTTTTTTAAAGGACTGCTCACATAAACATGTTTAACGATTATGGTTTTTAAATGCATGATGAACAAATAAGAAAACCCGTGTTGCGATAGATTTCTTCTTGAAAAAAATCACCTATTTGGTAACAGAAATACAAATATGAAAAAATTTACCTGCTACCAAGAATGCAAATAGAATTCAAAATAGAAAGTACTTTCTCTTTAACACAATTTATGATGAAACAGTATCATAAAATAGTATAGAAGACACTAGTATGACAAAAACCCTGAATTTAAGACCCACCTTGTTGTAGTATACAGGGTCCCCTGTCAAATAGCTGAGGTGGACAAATTCCATGTGCAGAGTACCAAATTCAGCAAGAATGCTACTGCCAGCAGAAGCCCAGCCCCAGTTTCGACCCACACCGCTGAATTCCAACAAATATGCATAAAAAAGAAAACAACAAAAAATTCAGAGTTACTGTGCACAGCACTAGTAAAACCATCACAGCAAATTAAACAAGTAACAGCAAAATACTAACCCATACTTAATATTACAGGAGTTGTGGTTTGATTTGTCAGTTGCTTCATTGGTTGGGTCTTTTTGGAAAAAAGGTACCATAACCCCATCAACGAAAAGCCCTCATTAAAATACATAATATCTTGATGTCACAGAAATATGACGACTTAACACTGGACCCAATCTTGATCACTGTTTATTCACCGTGTGTTCAAGAATTAAAAGAAATTATCAGACAAGAGGAGTATACTTCCGAAGGTGGCAGCATTTGCTTCCTTGTTCTGTTAAACACCTGCTGGGGTCTCTTTACCTGTGTGGGATGGCTTCAAGTCAGTATTAGACACTCCAGTAGAATAGGAGTGACCCTATCTGTATCTACAGAGGAAAACAGTATGTTTAGTAGGTGGAATCTTACCAGTTCCTCACACTCACATCAAGAATCAACAGCAAGTACCATATACCTTGTGTATCTCTTGCACTCCTAAGAGATACCATCTTGCTAATTCACAACTCCTAAATTACCTCTGGTTTAATCTGATCTGGGAATTTACATCAGGTTTCAGAATTGGGTCTTTTAATTTCTAAAGTTAACTACATTTTCCTGGTGATTACTTCTACTTCCTCTCATAAAAGATTCCACTTATCAGTACAATTACAATCAATTAGGAATGTCTTCTTACTTATTTTTTAAATCACAAATTAAAAAGAATAAACGTAAAGGAAAAGCGTTGGTTATGGATCAGGATTTAGTTCTGACCTGAGACAACAACACCTTTTACAGCTCTCATAAAAACAGAAAATTAACTGTTTCATTATGAATATGACAGCTACTAAAACACAAATCGATAATTTTCCAAATATTTCTTTCAGGACTTGTCTTTCACTGCACGTCAGCCTCATGGTAAGTGTTCTCATACATATGCCTGCTACTGTCACTGCCCCCTGGCCTGCCAGCCACTCTTTTCTGCCGTGATTGTGGCTGGTTCTGTATACGACCAAGAGACTCAACACAGTAAATGTATAAACAATACCAGCACGCGGGAAATTTCTGACACTCCAATCCTTCTTCCTCTGCCTACTGCAAATCTTCTTCCCTTTCCGACTGTGCTCTGATACCCAACCTATGTAATCAGCCTCTATGTTTTACTGACAGTATCTGTGCATCTACTCCTTCCAGCTTCTTAAACCTCTCCAGCTACGTTGCTTAAGCCAGTGAACCAGCCTATGCTGCCTGAGAAGTATGGCCACTTGGGTCCTTCAAATATACTGGAATCACGGTGCAGGGCTAAACAAAGCAAAAAGAAAAAACTTTTGCACAGAGGAATTTCAAGCTGTATGAAACTGCAAGAAGAACACAAGATTAGTAAACCATAATGCCATGCAGAAAGCGCTTAGGGAAATATAACCCAACAATATTAACTGTACAGAAGTCCAATAAATGGCCTCAGAGGGGAAACTGCAGCACAGGCAAAGCAGAGAAAGCCAGGCAAGGATGGTGAAGTCCTGTGCTAACAGAAGGGCAAGCCACGGCTCCATGGTCTTCATGTGAGGAGTGACAGCAAAGTAAGAATTGTTTCCTGATCACAAAAAGGCATGCGAGGATAATGGTCTCAAAGCAGTCCTAAACCTCTTCACTGTCTAACAAGGCACAACAAATCTCTCTCCTAAAAGCAAAACAGTTTAGAACAATTCAAAACCTCTCTGCTATTTACCATCCTGAATTGCTTAAGTGTATACACAATCTAGAAACGCATCCCAATTCCACTACTGTTTATGAACATTAAAATTTTACAAATTGCCTTGCATCAAAACCTCTCTCTCAAAACGTGAGGGAAATCCCAGCGCTGAAGCAGCAATGCAAAGTAAGTAAAGCAAGGCAATTCTCTTCCACAAGGCAATGCAGACCATCTAACTTCAGTGCCAGCTAAAGCAGCCTCTCCCTCTCTTCAGACCAGAGTGGCCTTCAGCACACTATCCTTCACACCTAAGCTGAAGTGTAAAATTAATTACTGTCTTCAGAGTCCCATCATCTGCTCGAACATTGTCAGTCTTCTAAAGGTAACATACAGCTAACATGGTACATAAAAGCCAGTAAGTTTAACCATAGCCTGCAAACAATTTTGGATTTTAATAGGCTCTTTAATGACTAATTAACCGATGATTAAGTTCTAGGTCAACAAATAGCATAATGCATTAGGTATATTCCAACAGCATGTTGAAATCTTATTCCAGAATCAGGAGAAAAAAAGATCATGGTCACAATTTATTGCAGTTAAAGAGGTAGAATGCTCTGAACTCTGTTAAAAATATTCTGAAG
>NW_010422626.1:64061-87975 GCF_000710305.1 Buceros rhinoceros silvestris
TCTGCCTGCATCTTCTACAGCAGGAGAACTTCTAAGTAGTTCTTAGATTGCTGCGAAAAACTAACATATATACCATTACTAATTTTAAGTTAGAGGGAAGAGGACACTCTTCCCCACAAAAGAAAATTCATTACCTTTTCAGATTCACCATCGCCCATGGTATACCCGTAGGTGTGTTGAAGGCTGGAAGAAGTTTTCCTGCCAGTTGCACGGCTTTAATCTTGAAAACCTAAGATAGCAGGATCAATTGTAAATAGTCAAAGTCTGATTTATCTCCAAGAACTACAAAGACTGAAACTTCCTTGCCCCACCCAGTTCTTTGTATCAGAAAAGCTTTACATTATAAAAAGTGTATTAACTTATCATTTATGTTCTACTTGTTCAATCTAAGTTTTATTAAGATTTGAACATGAAAAGAAAACTTGTCATTTTCATTTCTTTCCTTCCATGCTCTCCAGCAATAGCACTTCGGTTCCTATTAATGAAGAATACAAACTCCCCTCCCACCTCACTCCATCAGCATTAGGAATTTCAAATGCCTTCTAGAGCAGTATTTAAACCGTACTTCATATTTTGTAGCTAAAAATCAAGAGAAAACTCTCTTACCCCCCACACAAGTATTTTAACTTTTATAAACTTCTGATCTCTTTTTAACCATGCAAATAGTGCAGACAGAGTTCCTATTCTTTCATGAACGTTGTCTGTGCTACAATTTTCTGTAGCTTTTCCTTCATTGATAATGCATAAGAAAAATAATTATAGGCTTAATCTTCCCTCTCAAGTCCGATTACTCATAGAAATTACTGTCGGAGGAAAATCTCTTTCATTTCTAGTGTCGTTCCTTCTAACTTTTGGAATGTAAACCTGTAATAACCTTATTAGGAGCCTAATGTTTATTAGTTATATGAGCAACTGGGAGAAAGTCCTTTCTAAGGATATAGGAATCAGCTTTTCCAAAAAGGCATATTTGGAAGATGCCCATGAGGTAAAACTCTTTTTACCATCTAGTTACTAGCATACATTTTAATTTACTCATTGCCAGTATTCACTTCATTTCTGCAAAAATATCTTCTTAATCCGGAGACAACATTACTCATCAGTTTGAAGTACTGTATGAACACATAACAAAAAGAGTCACCATGCCCCAAATTAACTTATGCAACACAGATGTACTATAGAAACACCATCTCTCTGTTGACAAGCGATAGCACATGATGAAATAGAATGTGGTTGCATCAGGGGAAGGTTAGATTGGATATAAGGAAAAGGTTCTTCACCAAGAGGGTGGCCACATCACCAAGCCTGTCATAGTTCAAGGAGCGTCTGGACAATGCTCTTAGTCGTATGGTTTAGTTTTAGATAGTCCTACAAGGAGCAAGGACTTGAACTTGATGATTCGTATAGGTGCCTTTCAACGTGAGATATAGCTTATCATCAACTACCTGACCAATACTCTGTAATCAAGAAAACTAAAAAGTTTAAGAAGGACTACAAGATAACTCTGCTGTATTTAAAAAAAGGATTTCTCCCTTTTCTAAAGTCTATGGGAGGAAAAGAGAAGAGATGCTCACTGCAGAACCAAGTCAAAAAGTAGCTGAAAAATAAGCAAACAAGAACATCCTAATTTTTCATGTGAAGGAGGGAAAAGATCAATATCTTAATATTGGAAGATATGACTACTGAGACATGAAATAAACCAGAAAAGAATATTAAAGATGACATCTAATTGTATTTCATGCAGTGGAGTATGGCGTTACAGAGGTGGATCTGAAAGCAATGAGCCAGGAAAAAGAACTTTTACAGAGGTACTCTAAATGAATCGTAAGATGGGATATGTCTAAACTGAAAAAAAAAAAAGAGAATACCTCAGAATATGATTTGATAGAATTATCAGAGGCAATATGGCTTGAATGCTTTTAGCAAAGATACTGAGAAGAGACAGTCTTTGAGAAAAATGCAGGAATTTAGCAGTAAAATTCAGATAACACTCTATGCTTGAAAAAAGGACTAGGTCAAAAAAAGGAAGGCCTAGTGTAAGAGGTGTAATACTGGTAGAGTCTATGCTAACTGGGAAAAAAGAAACCCTGAAGAGAACTGAAAGATTTATCTTGGCCCAGTTACATATAAATTACTGATTTACATCTATAAATACACATCAAAAATTCATGTTGAACTTTTAGATTTTTAAGTAGTAGATGGGTTAAGACCAGACAGAACTATTTATACAAAGTCATCTAAGGGGAGTTACTCTAAAGCAAAGATGAGCTTCAAGACCTAACCCATAACAGAACAAGGATTTCCAGATAAGTGTTACATAGCTCAGAAAGACATTTGTGGTATGAATTTACTTAGCTTCAGCTTTTGGATCCTGCACACTCTAAAAGCGCTATGCATTACTGTATTATGCATTAATAAAAGACACTTAAACAATAGGTTAAGAATATGCAATGGGAGAACATCCCCAGAAACATCCTCACTAGAAGAATATTCTGCATGGCTATTTACACACTGCTATCCGGCCCGAAATCAACTTGAAATGTACGATGATATTTGAGGAACAAGCTATAGCATTGGCAGCAGTTTCTCATAAGAGTGTATGAAGTAAAGATTGAGCTGACCTAAATGGGTATGAATCTAGACAAGGACAGATAAAGCAAGGCAATCACTGTGCCAGCCATTTCGGCATGTGAGCAAACCAGAGCGCCAGGGTGGCAGCAGTAACTGCTGGTTCAGATAACCAGGTCAGCAGTACCTGCAAAAACTTGCTGTGATTAGAGGCGCCCGCCTGTCACCTCTGAGGACTCCACGCACCACTGATTTAGCAGTAGAAGGTAAAGCTCTACTTCTCTCTATCCCTTTCATCTGAGACTGAATGCAACGACATGTTTCAAAAACTGAAAACACACCTTTACTACTTCTATCGCTGCCATCTCAATCCTATCTCACTGCTGCTGCTGGACAACAAACCCACCTAGTGTCTGACAGGTGAACATAGGTAAACACCTATGCAGACTGGAATGAGAACTGGGAGACAGCTGCACAGGTTTTCATCAGAGCAAAGTGACCAGAAGAGCGTATCTGGAGAGACGTAGGGAAAAGAAAGGAAGGTAGCAAGCAATAGTGGGTGAGATGACTTTTATGGAAGACTGCAGATGTGCCCAGAATGCTCTGCTGAGCTCAATAAAGTGACTTCTTTTACTGAGTTTCTGACTTAGCATAAAAGCAACAGTAAATGCCTGGAGCTCTAGCTTTCAAATAATGTGCTGCCATCAGACAACACGGTTACTTATCATATAGCAGGTATAATTGTTTTTATTTTTTTAAAAACCAGGTTGAACCGATAAGATTCTATTTCAGCCTCAGCAGTTTCCTGTTGACAGGCAATACATTTCAAGAAACACAGAGGCAAGAACAGAGAAGAACAAAAAATTAATGGATACCTTGAAAATAGAGTTCATTAGGAAACAGTAAAAGAATTGGGGTTATTTAGTCCACAGAGAAGAAGTTCAAGAAAGGACAAGATAATGACTTTTCAGTATATAAAAAAGGAAATAATTTTTTCCATGGACATGCAGAATACAAAAAAACACCCAAATCGAGGAAGGGAAATCAAGCTAGTTATTAGGAAAAAGTTGGTGGTAAGGGTAACTAAGAACAAAGCGTGACTGCGATTGCTGCAGAGTCATCACTACAGCTTTTTAAAAACACACCATACAACACTTGCAACTATAGAGACTGATGTGATTTGACTCTGCCATGAAACAGAAGAATAATTGAGAACTGCAGAGCTTCCTCACCATCCTTCCAGCCCTACTGCTGGATTGGGTGTGCATGGCGAGGTTTTGGTAGTAAGGGGCTGCAGGGGTGGTTTCTCTGTCCACACTGGAGGAGGCCCCTGGCAGGACCTGCGGACCCATGGAGAGAGGAGTCCGTGCCGGAGCAGGTTTGCTGGCCGGACATGTGACCCTGTTGGGGACCCACAGGGGAGCAGTCTGTTTCTGAAGGACTACACCCTGTGGAATGGACGCACACTGGAGCAGTTCATGAAGAACTGTAGCCCATGGGACGGTCTTATGCTGGAAAAGTTTTTGAAAGACTGTCTCCCATTGGAGGGACCTCATGCTGGAGTAGTGGAAGAGTGTGATGAGTTCTCAGCCTAAGGAGAAAGGACTAGCAGAAACAACGTGATGAACTGATTGCAGCCCCCATTCCTCTGTGCTCCTCAGGGGTAGGAAGTAGAAAATTCAGGAGTGAAGCTGAGCCCAGGTAGAAGGGAAAGGTGCAGAAAGGTGCTTTAAGATTTGGTTTTCTCATTGCCCTATTCTGATTTGATTTGTAACAAATTAAATTAATTTCCCCAAGTTTGTTTTGTCTGTGATGGTAATTATGGAATGATCTCTCCTTGTCCTTATCTCGACCCACAAGTCTTTTGTTATATTTTTCTTTCCCCTGTCCAGGTGAGGACTGATATGCGGCTTTGGTGGGCACCTGGCATCCTATGGTAGCTGTTCTGTCCACTCTCAAAATATGGATGTATTTTCAGAAAAGTTTCAGAAAAGTTTCAGAAGCCACCATAGAGCTGGAGAATTATTTCTATTTTACACAGCAGAATCTAATACACTAAATCCATCAAACTACATGGCCTCTGGTGGGCTAATGCTCCTTACATTGCTTTACAGCATTTGCAGAAAGAAAGTTTTCCCCCCTCTCAAGTACAAATCAAGCTGTTTACAGGTAGAAGGGGAGAGAGTGAAAAGTGGCAGAGAAAAGCAAAACCTAAATCCCAAATCTTACAACTGGATCTCTCATTAAGCATCAATCAGTATCTACAAACCAGCACACACAGCAGACCAGTTGTGAGGGCCTGAATCATTTTCATCCACTAAACTGATGCTTAACATATCAAACCTGCTGCCCACCCCACAACAAGAAAGCTTGCTCCTGAGCCCATTAATCCAAGCAAGGCAAAAACATTGAGCAAAAAAGGCCTTAAAGATTAAGATGATTCTTCAAAAGCCTTATTGATATATCCAGCGACAACTGAGATGCACGGCTGCAACTCTTAGAAGACTACATAATGCTAAGATTGCTGTTAGGTGCTCCTTTCCAGCACTATGAATGCCAAACAGCCTCAAACGGCTGCCGTTCCCAACTGAGGGGGATTAGAGATGTTTTATACAAATATATCAGTCTTTGAGTCATTCTTCTTGAACAGGAATAAATGTCAGGCTTCTATTTAATTGATAGTTATTATCTAGTGAGTAACCACGGTCACGCAATGTGGCTGGTTCTGTAGGTTTGTTAACATTTGATTCTTGGAAAAAAAAAAATCAGACAAAAGAGATACCGCACAAAAATGTAGAACTCCTATGCAGTATATAGCGGGTTTGTGTGGCAAGGTCTTGATACCAGGAGGGCTACAGGGGTGGTTTCTTTGAGGAGCTCTTAGAAGCTTCCCCTATGTCCAACAGAGCCAGTTCCAGCTGGCCCCAAGACAGACCTGCCACTGGCCAAGGCCAAGCCCAAGCCCATCAGCGACAGTGGTAACACCTCTGTGAAAACACTTAAGGAGAGCCAGGAAAAAAGCTGCACAATGCTACCAGCAGTCAGAAGAGAGGAGCGAGAACATGTGAGAAAAGCAACTCTGCAGACACCAAGGTCAGTGAAGAAGGAAGAGGAGGTACTCCAGGTGCTGGAGCAGAGATTCCCCTGCAGTCTGTGGTGAAGACCACGGTGAGGCAGCCTGTCCCCCTGCAGCCCACAAAGGTTAATGGTGGAGCAGATGTCCACCCGCAGCCTGTGAAGGACCCCACACCAGAGCAGCTGGATGTGCCCGAAGGCAGCTGTGACCCAGTGGGAAGTCCACAGTGGAGGAGGCCCCTGGCAGGACCTGCAGACCCATGGAGGGAGAAGTCTGTGCTGGAGCAGGTTTGCTGGCAGGACATATGACCGTGTGGGGGACCCACGGGGGAACAGTCTGTTTCTGAAGGACTACACCCTGTGGAATGGACGCACACTGAAGCATGCGATGACTATGAGGAGGAAGGAGCAGCAGAGATGTGTGATGGACTGACCACAACCTGCATTCCCCATTCCCCTGCACCATTCAGGGGGAGAATGCAGAGAAAGCAGGAGTAAAGTTGAGCCCAGGAAGAAGGGGGGGATTCAGGTAAGGTGTTTTAAGATTTGGGTTTATTTCTCGTCATCCTACTCTGATTTGATTGGTAATAAATTAAACTCATTTCCCACCCCCAGCTGAGTCTGTTTTGCCTATGATGGTAATTGCTGAGTGATTTCACTGTCCTGATCTCAACCCACAAGCCTTTTGTTACATTTTTCTTTCCCCTGTCCAGGTGAGGGGTGCTAGAGTGGCTTTGGTGGACACCTGCCATTCAGCCAGCATCAACCCACCACACAGTATTACTGTTGCTACCAAACCTGATGCGCTTCTCCTTTGAACACCAAGCATGCAGATGTGTAAGGCAGACCTATCTAATTACCGAATGCATATAAGAACACCAGAGCATCTGATGGCAATACTTGTTCTTGAGGAAAATATTTCCTATTTCTTGGCCCAGTCCAGAATAGTTATCTTTTTACCTTCGAAGTTCAATCTGCAATAGCGACCTCTTCACCACCCTTTTGTGGCTAACCACCCATATAAAGCTCAGCTTGTCAGATAGGACTTTCTGCATGAGCAGAGACAGAGATTTGTGGTGTGATTTACTGCTGAAAAATCAAGCAGCAGAATCACACACAAAAAATGTAGCTTAATAAGCATTACTGTTTTGTCACCTATTACATATAAGCCTTACTTAGGAAGATGTCTGCATACCAGATGAATAGCTCTAAGTTCCAACAGACTTTGCCCCTTCAAAACTGGGAACTCCTGGTTTGTTTTGGGTTGTTTTGTTTTTTTTTTTTTTTCAAACAGTGTTCCTAGGACACTCCCCACTGCAAGTGGGGGCCATCCTGCTACCAAGAAATGAAGAAATTATTCCCTCTTTGTATTTGGTTCTAATAAATTCCATGTATTTAATTGCAAGGGCATATTGTGCGATAATGGAGATGCAGTAAGAATCCAGTAACATTGCAGATACCATATTGACAGTGGGAGAGCACTTCGGCTGTATTTTATAGATGTCGTGAGCGATGACTGAAGAAGTATGCCACATCTACAACTGGTCCTGGAAAATGTAAACCCATGTTCAGTGAACCGAAGTCTAGACAGACAATAACCACGGACCCCTCTTCAGCTCCCGGTCATTTCATCATACGTTCTGAGGGTTGGCTGAGCATGACTTTCCCTTTTTGAATCCATGCTAGCTACTCCTCATCACCTTGTCATTCATGGGAATAGATTTCCAAGATCAGTTACTTCATCACCTTACCAGGGACTGAGGTAAGGCTGACTGGCCTGTAGTTCCCTAGGTCCTCCCTGCCATTTTTGAAGGTAGGGGTGATCTAAGGGTGGTGCCATTCATCTTGTGCAATCGCTTTGGTGCCCAATGATACTCATTTAAACCTCAGCCTTTTAAGCTACACTTCCATAAGGCATGCAGCAGTTAACACACAGAAGATTCACCCAGGCAGAGAGAAAGAAACTGGGCTTAATTCCTTAATTCTAACAGTGTCCAAAGCTTTAACACACTGCCAAATTCACCCTGATGGAAGTCTGGGACCAGTTGTTTCTGCTGATGCCACTGTTGCTGCAGAGTCCTCCCGTGCTATCGCAATTCTAGTCTCTCAAGAACAACAGGATAAAACAGAGTACTTCATCCATAAATATTACATAACTTCCTGATTTCCTCATTTCACGAGCCAATAAATGCTTCATGAAGCGTTCCTTCTTTCAAAAAAAAAATACAAAAAACCCCCCACAACATTACCAATTCAGCAGACTCAGAAAGTCAACATTTATGATTGCCGCCTCCTGCACTCATTCTGACTGAGGCCTCTCTTCTCTTTAAAGGTTTCTAAAGTCAAACCAGGGTTCCTCCCCCTCCCCCCCACTAAAAGAAAAATGCCTTTATAGAGAGATTTTCTCAATCTCTCCTAGTTTTCAAAACATGCAGAGCAGGCTGACATTTTCTTTAGCCAGTAACACCACAGATAAGACTTCTACAAATGCTTTTATAACAGAAAGCGACACTGGAAACCTCCCTGGAAGATATGCCCTTATTGGCCATTTGAAAAAATTTTAGGAAGGCAAGAAAGGCTGTCCAGCTGCAGAGGATCCATGGAATTATGTGAGGTAACAGTTGCCTCTGATCTAAAGGCTAAAAAGCCTAGCTACCCTTACTATCTGTCTGGAGATTCAGAGATTCAGTTTGTAAAAATTTTCTAATGCAGTGTTACCAGGACTATCTTGACTCCAAGGAAAAAGCTGCAACTGCACTCTACGTTCTGCTTCTGAAACAACAGGACCGTTTACACACTGAAGTTGCCAGATCTCTTTCCTAGTGGATCCAGACTCTTCTGAGATGAAAATAAAGGACTTTTTTTTGAATACTGAATACAGGGCTAGGCAAAGTACTAGGAATAGAGATGGCAAGAAACTACCCCATCATATCAGCTGATCTGGATGGAGTAGACAACCTAGGAAAACTCTCAGTTGTACTGAAAAGCATGAAAAGGCCTATCTGATAATATTGTTCATCTACAGTCTACAAATGAGCAGAAAAATAAACACAGGAAAATACTTAAACTGCATCACTTAAATGCAGATAGACAGATATTATCTGGTTGACTACAACTTTCCCTATTTACATTTTACATATCACCAAGTACGCGTTCAAATGCTGCTTCTTAGATATAAGATAATAAATGCGATGGTGGTTTTCCACCATCAGCAGTGAAAGATTTGCAAACAGAATTCTTAACTGATACTATTTTTATCTTTAACTAAAGTTTTCCAAAGCTGCTTTCCTGGACAACAGATGTGAGGAATTTAGTTACTGTTGACTGAGGCATCTTAGGATCTAATGAAATATTCATTAGTTTCACACTGCTGCTATTTTTGAAAAAGCCACGTGAGAAAGTTTGTGCATATATCAGCTTATTAGAAATGCTTGAAATTTTTACTCTAGAAGATCTAAATGTAAAAATTTGGCATGCACTGGACAACCAGGTAATCACATTTAAACTACCCGGCACTGGCTAATAATACCTCAATTACACTGCATAATTTCTGTTCCCTTCAATAGCTGTATCAACTTTCTTGGCATGGGTTTCATGTAGAGAAGTTATACATTACCCATTTTTAAAGGGCCTTCAAATCTGAGACACTTTACACCAGTCAGTCAACATCACAGATCACTTAAAATTCAGAATAAATGCGATGAAATTCTGGCATATAAATGCCTCCTTGATCTAGGAAGATACTGCACACTGTTTCTCATCCTGTCTGAGCCAAAACCCATGGCAGTCTTGAGTTAATTTTCTCTCCTATTATTATTATTGGAAAGTTGCTTTCAGCCTAGGCAATTTTTGTGCTTTATCTTTCCCGCTTTTCATATCTCTGACTTCTTCGCTGTAAGTTTTCCTGCATAAGCATTATTAACCTGCCAGATTAGTTACCTCTCTAAATCAACTGTCTCAGGACTAGAAGCAACAATCTTGAATTTGCACAACATACCAATCAAAATCACTCATGCCTAAGCATGCTCTAAGGCTGTAAGTGGGTTTTTAAAAGACTCTTTTTTTCAGATAATTTTTTCTTGCTGTGGGAGCTACTGTAGCTACAGGAAAGCAGATGTGAGAGCGCAGACACTGTCTGGCGTCTGGCTTAAACGTTCTCCCACTAGTTACTAGCAGCAAGAAAGATGGATTTAAAAAGTGTGGGAAAAGGGAATGGAGAAAGAAAAGGGAGAAAAATTAATCTGAGTGGCCATCAGGAAACCAAACATGAGCTTTTGAGGGACAGAAGGTCAGTATGGAGCGCTGCCAGCAGAGAAACAGCAGTGGTAAAAGATAGGGCTTCCAGTCCTCCACCTCACACAAGGTCAAGTGCCAGGGAGAAGGTGCTAAGAGAGCACAAAGAGGAGCTGAAGGGAAAAAATAAAAGACATCAGGATGAAGGACAGGGAAGGAATGAAAGGCTAAAGCAGACAAGACACGATGAGAGACAATGGAGGAATAGCCAAGAGTGTAGTTCTAAGGAATAGGAATATGCGAAAGATCGTGGAGAATCTGACAGGAGAAGCACGTTTTCTCACCTCCAGAATATATTCTTAGGACCTAGAATTGACCTTATTATATCAGCCTCTCAACGTGCCTTTGTAGCCAAGCACATCCAGGCAAAGCAAACTGTAAAAGTGAATTTTTTATTGTTAAGCAGTGATCTTTGGTGTTTTGGTACTATCAGTTGTTCTACTGAGCTGAGAAACAGGCTACATTATGTTCCTGAAGGTCCCAACCCAACTGATGATTGAGTTTCTCTGTGGTTTTTAAGAAGGCAAATCTGTATTAGGAACCCTTAGAAATGGTTCTGAAGTCAAGTAATTAAGCTGTTTGTTCTATACTTAAAAGTCTTATGAGAATTTTGTGCAATAAAAATTCCATGCCTTCTCTGATTACTAGTATCTCTTGACTAGCTTTTTTTTGTTTTTTGGTAACACTTCCTAATGCATTCTCCACTCATGTCAAATACCTCCCATATATGCTCCATATAATTTTCTCTGCCATGTCATCTTTTTTGTCCTTCAGCTCTGTGCTTACATTGTATCAATTTCTACTTTCTCAGTTATTCCCATCTCCTTTTCCTCTTCAAAGTGCTGCCAAGCTTTCATTTTTAAATTAATCTTGATTTCCCCTTTAGACTTTGCCAGAAATGACTCAGTTCCCTTTAGACTGTATTTGCCTTTACAAAAAAGTTAAAGAGATGAAATTACATATTGTTTCACACTGTGTGCACCCATTACACACAGAGACTCCCTCCTTCCATTGGTATAATGTGACAGATCACAATGGAAAAAATCACAGACTGTCTAGAAAAAAGTAATTTAAAAATCACATAGCTTTTACAGCTTCAAAAACATATCCTTTACAGCATGTCAGATGAAAAATGCATTACAGTGCACCTGATGAAAATGCATAAATAGTGGTTTTTTTTTTTTAATGGAGTGGCTTGTTTTCACAGATTTACAGACATATTTATCTTACCTACAATTAAAATACATACTACAACCCAGTTCTGACAGAAAATAAGTTGGCAAACAAAAGCTATGAGCAACTAAGTAGTAAGCACTGAATCTTCATGCTTACATAAATTCTGCAAGGCGCTTGAAAAACGAGACATTTATTTTGAAAAATGGAAAGATAAATACCCTAAAATCCTGCAGCATAATTTATAGATTTCCAGGCATAAGACAAAAATTGTCACCTTTTATGCCACACAAACAAAAATGAAGAAGATTCAACAAAGCTGTATAAAGTAAAGCATAATTACCAAGCTACCTTTGTTGTTACATCAATAAGTAGTACCTACGTGAAACCTTTCTTCCAGAGATCTCTCTGGACTGGGTCATATACCACACACAGACTATCCACGTGTCCAGAAGGCGTAGCGACCAGCCCTCTACCTTTTCGCGATTCTTCCACTGCTTCTACTGTTTTTATAAATCCTTTGAAGAACATGATTACCTACAAGTTCGCAGCATACCAGCAGTGGTCCTTTACTAATGACTTAGAAATAAATTCTTCCTCGTTCAAGAACTTCTATTTATAAATCCCAACGCTCACAGCTCTTTCGGCACAGGCTTTCATACCAGAAGTTTTAACTGAGGTGCTTGCCCCTGAGTTCCGCATACTCTTCAAAGCCACAGCCACTCAAAACACATTTCCTTGTTCTCTTCCCATGTTCATCTGGCCAACATGGGTCATTTGTTCTTCCTATAACTTGCAGCCTGCAACACCTTTGGTGACATTAAAAAGGATTTAATTTATACAGGCCAAGCTGAACAACTGATTAAATTTCTCTGGAGTTTTGTATTTATTTGCCATCTCAACATGAGCAAATCTACAGCTGGCTATAAATTCTTACGAGAATATTTTTATTGTGAAGTCACTACTATTCTGATGATATCTTATTCTGCATTAAGTGCATTTCTGGAACGGGGAGAGGAGCAACATCTGACTAACTAGCTCACAGAAACCTAGGTCACCTTAAAGCACATTTTCTGAACATGGACATAATTGTGTTCCTTTGGTTTAGGCTCTTCTTTGCCATTTTACATTTTAGGTTAAAAAATGTTAATAGGCTAGGGAGCTCCTTAGTCATTTCTTTAAAGACTTGTTTGCTGATTATCCAGTTCTTAAACGGTAACACAATAACTACTTCAGACAGCATCCTCTTGATTCCCACAGACCAAAAGAGTTCTCCATTTTTATCACGTGATAGCTGCACACATCATTAGAGGCAACTTGATTTTTGTTAACGTTTTTACTAGCTTTTAGTGGTTCTGCTTAGCAGTCATTGTAGCATTCATAGCATTTTTTTTCTCTCACAGTACCTGTTCTTGTCTAAACAGTTTTTAACATTCAAACTCCTCTTTAAGAGGAAAACATAATAGTTAGCACTGAATGAAAACAAGTTCCAAAAGGCAAAACTGGCCAAAGACACCTGGTTTTAAAGTGGTCTCACGATCAGAATCGTATTTTTTTGTTTGTATTCAAGTGAAAAAAAAAAAAAGTCTTGCTGGAAGATCTGTGTTCTCAGCTGACAAGAGAATGCCACACTCCTCCTCTGGATCAGACCAAGCATCTGCACTGCGAGTTTTCACACTAACTTAGGAGGAAAGAACATAGGAAAACTCAGCTGGTAGAAATTAATGTGTTACTTGTCAACAGTAATGCCCAATACATGAATGTTTGGAAAAATAACAGGTAAGTTACAGTGCTTGCTGCCATTGCTGCCCATCAGCATGACTGTTAAACTACTGAACAGGGAGCCAAAACCTAATAGACGTGGTCATCAGGAGATACATGCCATGAAAATAGTTACAAAATTATCTATTCTTTCTTAGCATTTACAGCCTTCTACATGAATATGACCAAAGCATGAGTTTTAAGAGTGGCCATCACTGCACAGTTATTGTATTTTCTGTTGCTAAAACAGCCTGTCCTTTATTTCCACCAGTTTAAAGCATGTTATACCAGCAGACAAACCTATTTCCAATCAGACTGAAGAGCAGAGGAAAGGAATTTGCAGTTAAGTTGGTTTTCCCCTCTGAGCGCCATGCGGTACCAAGTCACAGCAATAAATCGGACTAAGTGCCAGTCAAGAAAGTGTTCACTACAAGCCTAGTAAACAGGAACTGCACAAGGATTACAATGTGTCCTACAGCGAGCAGTGGCAATACCCAATACATGACAATGTTTTAAAACTCTAGAAGATTTTTTTTCCAGGTAACAAACCTGTTGTCCTGCAACCTGGCAACAAACTGAAGTCTCTCCTTCACTGGATAGGATGTACACGATGCTGTTATCTCAGACTCTTCGGCTTTGAAAACTTAATTTAGATAAGCCTCTTCACAGGTAAGTTAAGACTTCTGTAGAACCAGTTCACAAAATACATTGTCTCGCTTAAGGATCTATATTTCACGTACTCAGGTCAGTTGTTGGCACATACCACATAACTTTACTAAGAAATCTTCCTGAAAAAAGATGCTGCCTGTCATTTTTCTGGACAGGATTAGTTTGATAATCTGTTAACAAAGTACTAGGTACTTAGCAGCTCTCGCTCTCAATTTCAAATGGGATTTCAGGCTAGATTTATCCATGCAAATTATATTATTATTGTCATGTCCAGAAATGTCATTTTGATGGTGTTTATAAATGAGTAAGCAAATCATGTAAAGGAAATACTTTATACCTAAGGCTGGCAAAGGTAAACATAGTAAACCATTAATCTTTTTTTCATATTGCTAATACCGTAAATACCTCCGTTCAATAAAAATAAAATAACAAGCTCTCCTTTTTATTGTATTAGTAGAACAGCAGCAGTCAAGAACACTGTGCCATAATGGTGTAAGTGTCCTCTTGCCATCACACAACAGCTATTAGAACAATACTCACTTTGTTTTCCTTTCTTGATGTTGTTTCTCAGGCACAGCCACATACGTTGTACAAAAACTGACCTTCTGTCCATCTCCAGGCTTCTGTCATTCCATGCGTTATTGCTAGCAGAAATATTTTATTTACCACGACCAGTCACACCAGGAGTTTTAATAATTTGTAAAGCTCCACTTCATGAAAAAAAGGCAAGCATGCAACAGGTACGTTGTGCACTCTCTCCAGAGACAAATGCTGTTTATACCAGATAAGATGCTTAGTTACTCTAAAGGCAAGATGCGGTTACTCCTGCACACCTTACAAACCTCTTCATGGGCTGGTAACAAATGAACTCTAGGCAAAGCATGTAAGTATCACTTAATCCTAATTCTAATTGCTTTACAAATCAGATCATGCACAAGAATTGGAACAAGCCCTGAATCCTGCTGGAAACAGCTGCAGCTGAACTCTTGTGAGGAGAAACATGGACTCAGTGTTTGGTTTCATTACAGATTTCTGTAAGACTCTAGTCAAGAGAGTTCAGTCCGAGTTTTCAGAGAGATCACCACTAGCTACAGAATTCCTTTTTCTGCTTGTGCTTTTCAGAAGCTTTAGGGACTCCAAACGGTAAATAAGGGCATAGGCTCTCACAGTGCTAATTGCTGAGGAAAGGTAGAGTCATACTTCTGTTCACTGAAGCACTCCAAATCCAGTTAATACCTCCAGTACTTTTATTCTTAAGTCTATCCACTACACAATTATCCATGTCTGAAATTAGCACAATAACACACGCTCTTTCAAGAACACTGTAAATCTTCAAGAATGAACATTCATGGGACACATACCCAGCATCACTTTACAGACAAAATTAAGAATAGAAGGTTCATCCTGGGTGCGTATAAAGACAGGTGTCAGATATGCACATACTTGCTAAGTCTCCTGCACAGAAGACAAGAGTGATGACTAGCTCTTCCCCTGTAATCTCCCCCCTAGCTGGGTTTGCATTTTATGCATTTGCAGGACACAGCAATACCTCCTAAGCACCTCGCGACCTGCCGACCACCTCAGATCTGGAACAGAGGAGTGGCTGTGGGCCTGCACTGCAGTCAGCACACACGCTGATTTCAGGGAAATCCAAAACTCAAACCAACCACCTCAGAAGACACACTCTAGAACTCAAGATACAATTAAAAAAACCCACCACAGAGCAAGCATATCAAAACAAGCAATGAGTTCTTGAGGATCAGAAAACAAACAGGCTTACCCACTGAAACAAGCACTAAAGAAGAAATAGTACAAAACCATGTAAATAAAGCCCTCACGTACACAGAAAGATGGAATTAAGTTATGTCAAACATTAAGTACAAAAAGTGATGTAATGTTTAAAATAATTCAGATGAATATTTCAACTGCCCTGAGTCATTCGGGCTGAAAGAATGAAGCTTCCCAAAGGCAGGGAAAACCCACACATCCAAAGAATATATCTTAATTTGGATAAAATCTAGGTATCTGAAAGAAAGTCTGCAGTGAAATGAAATCCATGTAACACCATGTTCCTCTGACTCTCTTAGCCTGGGTTAACTACATCTCTTCAGCCTCCTGGCAATGATCTGCATTTTGCATCTTGCCTTCTACCTGGAGACACAGCTGCTCCAGCAAGCATCTGGATGTTTGCTCCAGACACTTTCTCGCAACACTAAAGGATTTTGTTTCCCGCTCTCAGTATACACAAGATCTCTCTCACCTCCTAACTCACAGAAGAGCAGAAAATAAAGCACGCTAGGAACACACAAGGGAAACGTCAAAAAGTTTAACCAAGGCTGAAAGTTCAAGAAAGTACTACAAACCACAGGGATAGCCAGCCCTAATGGTTCCAGCTTCATTGGAAATTCACTCTCTCAGCCTTATGTTGTCTTCCTTCCTTCTCTGGTAAGGGCACTGATATGGCAGTGATCACATCACTGGAATCGGCTCAGAGAGAAAGGGCAACTGCAACTTCATGAGCTCCAGGCTCCAGGGAATAAAAGATATGCAAGGATTATTAACCCTCGGGGCAGATGCCACAGTATCCAGAGACTGTGAACATGCCTATGATAGGGATCACCGTGAAAAGACTATTATTACTGTAGATTTGCTCAAAAATTTGGACTTTACTTACCTATTCTTTAAGAAGCTGGACAGACATTTGGCATGTAATACGCGTGTCATGTTCATTCTGGCAGTGGGTATAGTCACTGCCGAAGGCTACTGGGCACGAGCCACAGAGAAGAAACGATAGCAATTCATCAAATAAAACTGTAAAAACCCACAAGATTCTGAACACACAGCAATTGGCTCTGGTATCTTTATTTGCAAAATCATACCATTATTGTTCTTTATCTTACTTATGCTTTATTGCTCCTATGATCATTTAGTGTGTTTAATTACAGAATTATTCTGCATGTAAGCACCATTTGAGCTTTATGGCTGTCTCCACTGAAAAAAACTCTCATTTGGAGAGCAGAAAGTTCATTTGCATTGTCTTCTCAAAGGCTTGGAATGGAGACACTGCACCTAGCAGGGTTCCGCATTGTCACTGCTGTCTTTTAAATGGTCTTCAGAAATGAGGAGGAACAATGAACCTGGATCCTGCAAGGTGCTCTACGAATCCCTGTCTGCCTTTATGAGCTCAAATAAGTTCACATAAAGAATTGCAGTTTGTTTCTGCTGGCATTGTTGCTCTATGATGCCTTCCTTGTACTTATCGCTCCTTCACTAACCAGGTGTGGGAACAGCATAATGGTAATTCTAGCTTTTGGACACGAGAATATCCCAATTCTCATGATTCTCAAGATTCCAGTGTGGTAATTACATCAGGTTCTGACAGACCTTTTACTGTCCTAGGCCTTGAGGACATTGTAATTCCTGGTCTCCTGGTAGCCTACTCTCTCAGATTTGATATTCAGGCACACTCATCACAGATTTATTTTGTAACTTCTACTGCAGCTTATAGCTGTGGTCTGTTGGCAAGCTTTGTTGTTTTGGCATCAATGCAGAAAGATCAGTCAGCTCTTTTCTACTTGGTGCCAATTCGTTCTTACATGCTTGACTGTTGCTTTTCACATCAAGAGTTGAGAGCATTTTGGACAAGCAGTGATTTTACAAAGCTGCCCTCCTGTTCTCCCTCAGACATCAGTATCAGCTACCTTGATGCCCCAAAAAGACCCAAATCCACAAATATGAGTGAAAGAAGTGGTAGAACATACGATGAATCATACATCCAATAAAGACCAATTGGATATTTACATTGAAAAAAGAATTTAAGAACACCAACATAGTGAAGAGAAAACATCATGTTACCCAGAGAAAAAGCAAGCACCAAACATGACTGATCTTGATCAAATTATTAAATCGGAGAACTGGATAGAGATCATGAGAGATGAAAGAATTCCAGAGCCACATTCTGAGAAACCTGCTATACAATATGGCTGACTTCCAGGTAACAGAGGAACCTCCCTGGAAAGAGACTTTAAAAAACTGTAGAGCAAACAGCTCCAACTAGTAATAAAAGTGTAACGCATAATAGTATTCTGTTTTTGTAAAATGCAAATGCTTTATCTTGTTCTGATCCTGTGTATACATGATACTCTTTCATTAAGCATTTCTACCCTGCTATTAGATACGAGAGTGATATCAAGATTTTATCAGTGTTGGATAAGAAGCTAAAGGAACCATGAAGAACACAAAACTATTAACTTGGTTAATATTACATTAATTTATAACTACTGAAACTGTTAACGTGACAGGCATCACTGAAAACTATGAGAAATATGGACTTGTAACTAAAGACAAAACTTATATTTGTGCCGGGATGATGGCACGAAAGAAAAAAATTTGTTTTTTTTGTGGCTGCATTAACAAAGTTGCTTTTGTTTTCGGGCATTTTTGTGTGTGTTGGTTTTTGGTTAGCTCTTTTTCTTTTCCCCAAAAGGCTGGTTTTCATCCTAAGCTGCCATACTCAATGTTCACTCCAAAGTAGGCATATGGAACATCTATTTCCACTTATTTCTGTTATATTATCAACTATATCACAGTCATGCCCTCGCCAGGCTTACTGAAGACTATGTCTAGTTTCTATGCAAGTTAAAGGATTGTTGCAGGGATTACTGAGAAGAGGCCTGGCTCAATTTAGCTAAGAAGTCATTATCCATTTCACCAACGGTATGTTAATTTGATCTGTTAGCTTCATTTGACAGATGGAAAAGAGGAAGCACAGTGGTACCCGTGAACTCAGAAGGACTTGTACTTCACACAGCTTATCTACAACGTCATGCTTCCTTTTTGATCAAAATGCAAAAATTTTACCAATTCAGTCAGACAGCTGGAACACCTCTTCTACGAGGAGAGGCTGAAAGAGTTGGGGTTGTTCACCCTGGACAAGAGTAAGCTTCAGGGAGACCTTATTGCAACCTTCCAGTATTTAAAAGGGGCTTATAAGAAAGACGGAAAGAGACTTTTTACCATGGCTGGTAGCGGCAGGAGAAGGGGAAACAGTTTTAAAACTGAAAGGGGGTAGGTTGAGACTGGATGAAAGGAAGGCTTTTTTGCACCACGAGGATGGTAAAACACTGGAACACATTGCCCAGAGAAGTTGTGGATGCTGCATCCTTGGAAGTGTTCATGGCCAGGTCAGATGGAGCTTTGTGCAACCTGATCTATTAAAAGATGTCCCTGCCCATGGCAGGGGGGAGTTGGAGTAGGTGATCTTTAAAGGTCCCTTCCAACCCAAACTATTCTGTGAATCTATATTCCAGTATTTTAGCACATATTCATTATATATTTCAATAATGTACGTCGGAGAAAAGCCACAGGCTCAAAGCTTAAAAAAACCCCGACAAAACACCACCCCGAGAAACTCAAAAGCAATGACAAATTGGAACCTCATTCCTATGTAGGAGCTGCGACAAAGAAGGCACACACTTAGTTCTGATAACATACACCTAGCCAGACACCAGATGGCCTGTCCACAATCGGCCAGGAAAAACTTACTGTACAGATGATTAAAACATGGGCCTCCCAGACTGCAGACCTACTATCCCTGCCACCAGATAAACCTCGGCTTTATTTCAGGTTGGTAAGACCAAAACAGAACACGTGGGCAGATTTTCCAGTGTCGTGTTTCACAGGCATATCTTGATTTTATTCTATTAAGAAGGTATTCTGACATGAAAAAAAGGAGAAATATGGTGATTTTCCCCAAGTCAGGAAAACTGCCTGTTAGGCAGAGAAATGATTTTATCTCTACACCAACAGAAAGGTGTAGTAAGGCAAGCCAACCAAGATATTCAGCTAGAGGGACGTGAAAACACATCCTTCTCAAACTTTACACACCCATCACTAAAGGAAGTCCAGCAGAAATTCCCACATGTAAAAAGGTCGCGCAAGCGGCAATTCACAAGTGTCATGTTCCACAAAAAGGCCTGTGATTCAATACCGGACAGGACAAGCCTACAGCATGTTACATCAAGTTGTCAGATGCCAAAAACAGCAGCTCTTTTTTTGGTTGTAAGGGAGATACATTTCATTGCTCTCCTATCCACTGCAGTAAGAGGGCACTCTTACTGAAAGAGGGGACAGCAATACCCACAAATTTAATATGAAAGATTTCAAATTTTACCGTCGTCTGTAACCAGCTGTAACCAGCATCATTAAAACCATGAGCACAGCTGATGTTCCTCTAAGTAATACCAGTACCATGACCGCTAAAACATAGCGTGGGGACTGCAGAGTCATGCCATTAGACATGCTAAATGATTTTTTAAAATTAACATGTTTCTAATAAAAGCATTAAAGAGGAAATTTTATCTAAATTAATAGCCAGCTGTACTTAAAAACTATGATCAATATCTACCATTATGACGAAAGGAGATGAAATCCTATCAAGAACAATTACCCTCTCCATACAAAAGCCAAAAGCATATAGATAAACTATTCTGACTACCAAATTCTCCAGATGCGGCCCCCTAAAAAATGACTGAACTTCCATGACTGATGCTGCGTCTTAGATAGTTTCTTTTATGGTTGTCATCACAGCATCTTTAACAGCACTTAGTCATAGGAGCCCCAATGAATTAAGATCATCTTTTACAACTCTCACCAAACAGCAGTAACTTGTGTTGCAGACTTAAGCAGAATTAATTCTGAGTAGCCTGTTCGTTGTATTGGACCTATTTTGCAATACATCAAACAAGACAGGCAAAAGTATGGAAATTGATATGAAAACCTTCTAAACCAGTATCTAGCAACAGTCTTACAGAAGTAGAAGCTTTGAGGAAGGGAAATGGAGATTGGAATATCAAGAAGGTGTGGGAAGGGAATATGAGCACAGAAATAACAGCTTGATGAACAAGGGAAGAACACCTACCAGTAAACAAAGACCCCCTTAGGGGCACAGGCTCGTGTGCATTTTCACAACCTTACGAGGCAAACATCCAAACAGGTGGGATCAAGCTTGCCTGTCTTAGCAGTGGCTAAGAAGTATCTTCTCACATGTCAGAATGCAGTAAAGTAAGAAACTAAACATCCCCCAACCCCGAGCTAAGGAATACCTTTCTTTCTTGGGAACAGAGGAGAGAAGACAGAATTGGAAATCACATCTCAAACAAACCTACTTTCAACTCCAACGAATTCTCAGAGACAGGTGTCTCTCTCCCATGCTCAATTACTGAAAAGTCTCAAGTTCCCTTGATTGTCTTTACAGACTGCTTTAAAGACTCCATACTCTAAGAACTTGTTATTTTAGCCAACTTACTGCTGCAAAACTAGTTTGCAGACTACTGAGAAACCAAGATTCTAGAAAATTCTTTTGATGCAACATTTGCTAGAATACATTGAATTTCACAGACACCTTCCAGACTCCTTACCTCCTGTCCTGAAAGGTAGTATGCTGCTAGAAGACCACCAATGAAGCGAATGTTGACCTCAAAAACGGACACTTCAGAATTCTATAACAGAAAAATGTAAATAATTAACCGACCCTCTAACCAAAGAAATAAAACCCCCTCAAGGCAGAGGCAAATACATACCCAAACCAATCTGCATGCAAGGGTTTTTACTTTTCCAGTATCTAGATCCATACTGAAATTCCTGTGCACGTCTTCCAGACACCGAGAGATAATTCTAGTTACAGCTTCAACTGATTTTTAAAAATCAAATCAGTTTTTCTCCTGCTCACTAATAATATTAATACCACAAAGTGTTATTAAAGTTGTTTGGGGATGGTAGGAAAGACGACAAGTACTGTACATTTCCACAATTCAGCATCTTTCTTCTTACATTTAAGCATTAAACCCAGAAGATTTGGTGTTAAAGTAGAATAATGATTAGAGAATTCCTGTAATGTGCTTTCTTAACCTGAATTACCAACGCATAATCTCAAATTCAGAGGTCCATTTTAACGCAGTCTCTGTCAGCCTTTACGTATTTAATGTCACATCAAAAGTACCTCAGAAGCACTGATAAACTCAAGAGAATAAATCATTTTACTTCCTTCCTCCACCCTGATATCCCTGTGCTAAATTCTCCACTCTTTTGATTCATTTAACTGAAAAATTGAGGAACTAGGTAATTTTACTCTTTTCACCACCCCATTCAGTCCTTCATATGCACACACCCCATCTGCCTCCTGCATAGATTTCTCTTCATTCAACCAATTAGACACAGAAATAGTTTTATAAAAATATTTTTAAATAAGGGAGACTTCTTTTATACAAAATCACTACAATGTACACTGACACATCAATTAGCACGCAGCTGAAATTAGATTTATAGATACGTATTTCCTTCCACTCTATTTCTACGGCACCTATGGTTGTATCATGTACTTCGCTTGTATCCAAGAAATGCATTTTGCACACACCACTTATTTCAGAAACATTGTATGAATACTATAAAGATCTCCTCTAACAGCACTAATGATTAAATACTCCCAAATACAGTTTTTTTAGTAAGATACATACTTTTATTCACATACAGGTGATACAAGAAAATACCAACAAAGCAGCATACGATTCCACTCAATACCTATTAAAGCAGTGAATTATGCAGGAAACAGCACAGTGCAGAGTGAAAGCAATGATTTCTATTTCCCAGTAGAAGAATCCAAGTGGAATAAACTTACGTATTTATAAACTTCAAACCATAAAAAGAAAATACTCAAGTCTGGTGTATATATAAGACGACTCATTAACCTTCAGAAATGTTCTTTGATACACTGGAAGCTGTAACTGAACCCCAGCGGGTCATGTAAATTTTTTCTACCCAAGTCCTAGATTAATTCTGCAAATTTATATTGAGATTCCTCAGATCAGACAGAAGTTAAGAAAGTAATATAGTTCAACCTTCATAATGGTACCATTATGTCTACACTGCCTCTGATATATTTAGGGTCTTCAGTTTCAGACTGAATAATTATCTTGCACTAACTGAAAAAAGTAGAGTACGATTTCTTTCATGTTTGTCAGACAGTCAACGTATAAAACAAAAGGAAAAAAACTCGAGTAATTTCTGAAATGTAGGATAAAATGGAAAAATGACATTAAGCACCTGCTCAATTCTCACCGTATACTTATATTTTGTGCATTACTAAATAAAAATCATTTTGTGCATTACTAAATAAAAACTACAAGTCCAAGGATTGAAATACAAATTCAGTCAGAGAGTCTGTAACAGTCCCAAAATTAGTAATAAGAACATTAATTAGTAAGGACAAAATATAGTCATTTCTCATTTAACACTTCCAAACTCTCCACATACTAATAACATCAGTTGTTGTATGACCAAGTGGAAAGTTCTTGTGATAGATTCAGAACCTGTAGGCAAACTAAGACAAGTAACATGCTTCATATTAAAATATCTTCAGGTCGTGGAAGAAGACATTGTATTAAAGAATTTATATACTGTGGTTTGGGAGGAAATCGTCTTTCACAGCTCAGTAATTTCCAGCTACTATCAGCAAGTAAAGCCTCATCTTTCTGTCTTCATTTCTGAGGCCCTATTGACTCTCACTGACCACTTTTCTTCCATTACCCAGTTAATTTGTACTTTGAACATACAATATATAAAGTTATCTGTACTTAGAATTAAAGCATTAAAAGGTTGGGGTGTGGGGTTTTTTTTCCCCAAAATAAAATTACAAACACATAGAGCTTCACTAAAGCTTAGCTCAGATACTTTAAATCATAAGGTTAAGTTCCAGCTGAAAGACCTCTTCTGTCTCTCCCCAAAAGGAACACTGAAAAGAACTAGAGAAATACTAGGGCAAGCTCTACTCACCACACTGAAATCAAGATTTTTGTCAATCCACTCTTGTCCTTCTCTGAATTCATCGTGAAGCCCCATGATATAAAGAGTATCCAATGCATCTACTATGGTAGCACCCATTTGCGAGTTTCCTACGTGCAAAAAGAAGGATTTGTATTACAAGTGATTATTTCATTACTTTTCTTAACCATTGCACAAGCGTAAGAAAATAACCCAAGCAGTAGCAAAGTTACCACAAAGATGACAACACAAAGAATAATCAAAATGAGCAAGGAATTAGCAGCTCCATACAATTATCACACTTCTCTTTCAATGCATCAGTCCTCTAGCATGCTTTGACTTCCGGTGCTGAACATGAGCAACTGTACTTTAACCAAAAAAGGACAAGACAACGTTCAGCTTCAAAGACTTATTAGGAATTGTAGGACGGGACTATTAAAATATATGCAAGATAAAGCAATCGGCACTTGCAGTAGCGCCTTGCATCTGCCAACATTCACTACTGAAACGTCTCAGCTATGGAAGCTACCTAGTCACTGAAAGCATGAATTGATGAGCAGGA
>NW_010422626.1:88048-103945 GCF_000710305.1 Buceros rhinoceros silvestris
GAATGCCCTGGTTTGGCTTGACTGAGAGCTGCAGCTCCAAGATGTTGACATCACTGGGACTCACGCTATGAGCTGCTGATGGAGCCCTCAAATGCTTAAAGTGGAGCGTTTAAAACCAAATAAAAATCAATGGTGCTTTACCCTAAAATTGCCATTCACTTGAAGCAGCAGCAATTTAGAGCTGATTGATGAATGACTCATCAGTTTGTACAAGTTAGACAAGATGAAGGGGTGGTGAGCCATTGCCCTTGTTAGTCTTGACCTCCTTAGGCCAACCCAACCTAAGCTGCTGCCCTTAGTAGGCAGAGGTCTTTGTGTCTGCAGGAAAGCAAACGTTACCATGGGTTGGTTTATTTTCATAGGGTGTATAAAACATCCCACACACTAAGCGGCCGAATTTCTGCTCATACCAGTATTCGATAAAACAGTACAATAACTACATAATTAGTGATTTAATGACAGTAGTCTCCTAAAAGTCAAGCCTGTTTTCTTCTTTTTAATGTGCTTTTCATCCATAATGGAATCTGTACAGTGTAGTGTTCCTACTTTGTTGTTTCTATTAATTAATTTCTAACTTTTACATATTTAGTGATTTTTTTTTCCCTTAAGTGTAACAGTAACTGAATGAAGGCATCATCCTCATTGTATTTCTTTTCCACACCAAAAATCACTTGTAAGTGCAAGCTTAACTCCAGTTTCAGGGATTTCTTTCCCCGAATGAGAAATATTAAACACAACAGTCTCTATGAGATAGTAATCACTGACTAGTTTCTTCAAAAGCAGCCACGCAGCTGTTTTAATTTAAACTAGATATGGAAAACCTGAAGTCAATGCTGTTTGTTAATAATATTCAAGTACAGACTGGGACACACTACCTTCCACAAGATTAATTCAAAGACATATCCTTTAACAGATTGGTCACCAGGCATACCTATAACACAAAAACTGAATTCGCTGTGGTGGGCAAATGTACTGCAAGTTTTAATGCCTTCAGCTCAATGACAAATTCCATCGCTTGTGCTGAAGTGGATGTTGCTTTGAGCAGAGCTACAGCATGCACTTAACTTCACACCTTCTCATAAGCATAATGTGACAGTTATCTAATTTATCACTTCAAAAATATGCAAATCAGACCATGACACAAGGACTAGCTTCAGGATTAGCTGACAAGGTATTTTTGACATAAAGTTGGAATGTGTTATGCTGCTATGGCACTCAATTTCTGCTTCTTTATTTAAAACGCATTGATAAAATTTTCAAAAACACAAGGTGTTTGAACAAATAGGGATACATAGCCTTGGGAAATCCTGAAAGCTTCTCTTGCAATAGTTTAAAAAAATAAAATCCTTCTAACTTGAACACAGTGACAACCACATTAGTAAGTTCTTGTATGCTACAATTGATGTGGGGTGAGGAGAATACATTGCATGGGGATGGACTGGTGTGTTGTTGTTCCCTCTGCCCCAACCCAGAAAAAAAAAAGTTCGGACACCATTATACAATCATCCACAGTTTTCTCAACCTCAGAAGGACAAGCAGTATGTTGAGCACAAGAATATCTGCTTTCCAGCCCTCTAGAAAGTATCTTCAAATATACAAATTTAAATCACCTTTTTGGGGAGTTCTCTGCACAGAACCTGGTAGAAGGGCCATGGAAATGCAGAATCCCATGAATATTTTTGCCATCTCATGAATCCAATTAAGATTCATCCAGACAGAGACTGAGAGCAGAAAGGTCAGAAGGGCTGGAACAAAGCTCTCTCCAGAATTGACCAGAAGTGTCCACTGTTTCCTAGCGCATCCCACTGAACAACATGACTTCACAAACTACAGACAAGAAATTTACTTTCATCCTCACAGTGTTAAAAGCAAGCCCTAAACCCCCTATATAGAAACCTCATCTAAACCCAATAGTACTCAATGGGAATTGACTGACAACTTATTTCACACAAGATCCTCCAGCATTGTTTGGTGCCACCGAAATAAACGCAGCCTGATAGACAAAACTAACTTGCTCAGCATTTTTTGCCCCTAGAGTCAATTAAAGACATAGATTCATACTCTAAGCTTTTGTCTAGGCCACACTCCAATAACTCGTTCAAGCTCTACCTTCTGCTGTCTTTTTGCACCTTTCTCTCATCTTTTATGTCTGTCTTTTAGACTCATAAACATCCAACAAAACATTACCGAGTAAAACCCCTTCTGCTCACACATGCCTCTTCCCTGAGCACTGACAGGTACCTGTTTCTGCAACGTAGATGAGTATGGTTATAGTTTGAAGATTTCATCTGAAAGCTCAAATATTTCTTACCATGGTCTCCTAAGGATAGCATTTATAACCCAACCCATAACAAATTATACGTTTTTATACTTTCTTACTCATAAGTAGACTATTTCAACCAATTTTTTTTATTTTCCTTTTTCTTCTTAAACATACGGTAACTAATCCTAACTGCACACCAGCACTCCTTCCTTGATGAAGACTCAGAAGAATAATCTGTTTTTTAAACCTTTTTGGCTGAACACATTGCCAGAAGGTCAAGAGATGGCAAATCAATACTTTGCAACAGATTTTCTACCCAGTCATCTTCCTTCAGTATCAACCAGACAGCACAAAACAAGCTAATTCCCTCCTCAGCATTGAGTGGGAAGAGTCCAAAATGCCAAGTTCATACCCAGAAGTCTTGTGCCTACAAGAATAGAGGGCAGAGCTGGACATAAAGCAACAGAGGACAATACACTCAACATAACACTCTGGCTGCCCCATGTGGCAAGATAGGTACAACTCAAAACCCTTCGTGGGCTACACTAGTTTGGGTTAGAGAGTAAAATTAATTAATTGCTCTCAGATGATTTCTTGGAGGACTATGTGGAAAAGACGTCACTCGTAATTTGCTTCTAAATAATTGCTTCTGCTGAGGTCCACAACCTAATCAGAACGAGCAGTGATGTTGTCATAGCTGTCTTCATCCAAAAGTGCACTGCACTACCAGCAAGGTATCCGCTGAAATCTAAATCAGGAAGAGACAGACAGACAGTGTTCAAAGATCACTGGCCTGCATTTGTGTTACCTGTGCTGCTACAGGGAAAACAAACTATAACAGAGAGGCAGCTGTACTTCCTCCTCCTGATGTCACAAAAATAAATAATTATTCAGTCACAAAAATAAGATTGGAAAATTATTTAATAGATTCCTTTCACAGCCATGCTAAGATCCATAAATGTTGCCTTAAAGGACATGAGGATAGTCTTCCTGGACTTATGCTACAAAAAGTGCCACTTGAAAAATAATAAGCAATGAGATAACATTTTTGAGGACTACACACTGCTTACTACCACCTCAACCCGTCTCATCTTTTATTGCTCTGGATACATAGAGAGCAGATGTCTCATTGTGGTGAAAAAGACTATAAAACAATTAAATTATAAGAGAAAATAACACTTCTCCTAGCTGAAGGGACTCCTCCCAGGATCTGCCTCTGTTCAGTACAAAGGCTTGGTTGGTCATGTTGCATAAGACAATAACTGATTCCAAAAGGGTTTGCTTTTACAAATGTCAGATTAGGAAGTTTCCTCTCCGTATAATTATAGTTCTAGTTGATTGAGCTTCAAATTTAATGAAGTTTGCCTAATGAATGCAATGCTCATTCTTCTAAATAAAACAGAACATCCATCATGGACTAATGGAAGGAATTTAGCAATGAAATTGCATGATTTTGTTAATAGTTCAGCTCTCTCATTAAGCAAGAGTATTATTCCAAAGGACTGCAAAATAGTAAGTCAGATTTATATTTAGCTAGACTTCAGTTTCCTGAGATTAGACAAATAATTCCTTCATTTGATAGCACACAAATCTACAGTCTGAAACATCTAGCAAATCATATACCTAACTGTAAACAGCAGGACCATTAAAAGAAAAATGGTCTCCCTATCTAAAATTCTTTCAGTACACCAAAGTGCTAGATGAAGAACTGATTTATTTATACCATTTTAAAGCCTCACAAGAGACAACCAAAGTGCTGGGAGACAGATCATTGTCATGTGTTCCATGACAAAAAGAATATAAAGGAAATAAATAGCCCATTTTCATTATAGAATGAGGATAAGTAGAGAGATTTAGAAAGTCTAGTACCAGCTACAGAGTTGTTTAGCGTATTTATTATGTGGAAGCAGAAGAGACTATGAGCAGTGAGGTACTAGAGAAAATATGTGAACTAGCAAAGATAAACTGTGATCAGAGAAGACTATCAAAATTTGAGACAGAGCTACTTTATGTAAATAAGGAGCGAGATGACAAATTAAAACTCCAGGACAGCAAACTGAAGTCATGCACTTCAAGTTGAAGAGTAATCAGACAGGTGCTTCACAGAAACTTTGATCATTTGACACATCACCCATACCTACTCCTTTCTTCAACAGGTATACACCACATAAAACTCTCATTACTACTTCTGAAAAACACTTCTGCGGGGGCTTTGTTGGTCTGAGCAGGTGTACTGGGCCTGGCTGGGATGGAGCTAATTTTCTTCACACCAGCCTGTGTTTTGGGCTTGGGTATAAAACAGTGTTATCAACGCACCAGAGTTTTGGCTCCACTTAGCAGCGCTCACACAGCACCAAAGCTTTCTCTCACTGAATAAGCTGGAGGTGGGCAAGAGGCTGGGAGGGTGCACAGTCACGGCAGCTGACCCAAACTGACCAAAAGGATACTCCATACCATCTAACACCATGCTCAGCGATAAAATCTGAGTGTGGGTGGGTTAGTCTGGCAGACAGCCATTCCTCAGGAACCAGCTGGGCTTCAGTCTGCATGTAGTAGGTGGCAAACAATAGTCTTTGCATCACTTCTCCCCTCTCAGCCCTTTCCTTCACTTATTAAAATACCTTTATCTCAACCCACGTGGGTTTTTTTGCTTTTGCTGTTCCTATTCTCTGCCCTACTTCTCTGGGGAGAGAATTTTCCTTCTTTCCCTTTCACCCTCTGTCTGTGTGCTAGCATTCCTGTGTTAGAAGCGTGTTCGTGTCTCACAACATCATTGGCATCTATCCAAAGATCAGTTCAAGGAGTAACAAACCTGAAAGAAATGCAGATCAAATGAATCTCTCATTATCAAAATGCGTGCTAGGTCCGAATAGAGCTGCTACAAAGTCAAAAAAACCAGCCTAAGCAGAAAAATTTATATGAGGCCGTTGCCTCAAAAGAAAGTCGCATACAATAAGCCATTCTTATCCGTCCACCTTACGCAGTGACTGAAAAGGAAATGTTTTATTACTAAGCAGAAAAGATAGCAGCTGAAAGATCCAGAAGTCAGGTGCTTATCAGTTTGTTTACAATCAAGGTAGGGTTTGAATGTTTCCTAAACCAGTGCCAAAAATCACACAAGAATCTAATAAAGACTCTTATTGTTGTTTACAAGGACAACCTGCAGATACCACCATGTTTTGAAGAAAGCTAAGGGAATTGGCAAGACTGCTTGAGGAAAAACCAGCAGATGGGTTTGGGCTGTTACGGAAGACAAATGACTCTATATCAAACAAACTGCAAGTACCTCTGTGTCAAGACATCTCTGCTACAGAAATAAGTTATTTTATACTCTAGAAAGCCAACTTCTCTTCATAAGCATGAGAAGGCTGGATCTACAGCTAGTTATGTACAGAGACTAGAGATGTGGATGTAAGGGAATGCCTTTCACACCCAGAACAGCATAGCCAATGGAATGATCATACTGATGGGCAGAACCGTAAGTCACAAACAGACATCATACCAGAAATACAGCTCTCGGCCACTCATACACAGTTCTGGAGTTTTTTTAAGGGCTCTGGATCTGACATAATGTATTGGAAGCAGAACCCACTCCTACTGGTACAGAACACATTTGATTACTGGTGTACTGTTTAACTGTGGGCAGGGAGGGGATCAATGATCAATTTGCAAAAGGAATCTAAGAGGACCAAAGTCTCAAGGGATAATTTAACTTCATTCCAAAGTTAAATTTCCACTCTGGCAGGTGACCTGAACTTCAGAGCACTACTGCTAAAGCTACCCCAAAATTGGGGTATGCCCAAGCATTGAGCAGATCCTCCCTATTCCATTGCAGTGATTCCAGAAACAAGAAATCTAAAGCCTCCTCAAGCAAATAATACCCTGGCACACTTTGAACCCCAAAGACTAGTTATTTTTCACATAAGCAGGTGTTTTAATCCTTAGCAACAGAGGAAAAATGCCTTCTTGAAAAAACTCAGCCTGACATTAAATACAGAGCTTTTACTGTTTTAAAAATATTAATATACTTGTTATTGATACTCCTGCCTGCCCAGCTTCAGAATAGCTGAAAAATGCAGACTGGGAAAGATGGTACTGATCTAGAGCAAGTAGAGCAATCTCCACTCAAGAAGATTCAACGAATTCAAGTTTTGAGACTGTAGCAACAGGATATCTTAATGAGATAGACATGGAAGAAAAATGACATGAAAATTAAAAGCAAACAATTATCAACCCAATTTCTTCTATCTCTAATGAGGCTCTGGCAATAAAGCTGCCACTACTGAAGCACACCACTTGTAAAGTATCTTAATGACTCACAAGGAACAAGATAATGTTTAAGAAAATGAATAAAGCTTTTGGACAACGGAGTTTAATTCCACTGTGAAAACGAGTGCCTCAAAATTAGGAAACGAAGTCATACATTTCATACAAAACTGCAATGTACGATTTCAGCTCAGCCATAAAATGCAATGAATAAGCCTTTAAGTATCCATGAAGAAACCAATTGCCTTTAACATTTTAGACTAATTAAAAAAGCAGAACAAAAAACTAAGCCTGTTGATTGCTTAGTTCGGATAAATTGTTGGTAATAGACAACATGAAAAGGAGTTTGTAATCTTTTGCACCAGACAGTAAAGTATTTTAGCATATAAATAACGTTAAATAATAAATTGCAATGCTTTCTTTAATTTTATACATAGGGAAGTAATGGGAGTGAAACACTGAACTGTGTGCTAGTCTTCGAACTTAAGAAGTGGATCTGCAAGAACAAACTGCTGCTTAAAATAGCCATGTCCCGAAGACCCTAAACTTAAAAATTTGTCTAAGGATTTGTACTACAGTAAACCTTCCTCTTCTCTGCTCTTCACTTGATTGCTTCACTTCACTCCCCAACTAAATCCTACACAGCTCTTCAGTTTAATTCAAAATTCATACAAGCAAGAGTCTAAAGCACACCCTCCAGTAGAAAGAAAGCCTCAATGTTCTCAAAACCAAATTTGAGAAGGGCTTCACATAGTAATACCAGGCCGTTTCGATTTCCTACGATTCTAATTGTCTCCTTCATATTTTTGTTGTTTTGTTTTTAAGCACAAACATAAAACTGAATCACTGTAGAGAGGAGGGGGACTGTGTGCAGACTATAATTGAGATTAATGCTGGAACTACAATTTGAGTTAGGGGAAGGTTAAGACCGCCTGCTAACTGAAAGGCTGCAACATCAGGAGAGAGATGAGGATGAGCTTCAGAGTAGGAAAGGAACATAGGAGAGGAGATGGCAACAAATTGAGTACAGGGGAGACGACAGAAGTGCATCAGAAGGGAGGGAAGAATAACAGGCAAGAAGTAAATGGTGATGGCAATCAGCTACGCACATGAAGCAGTCAATCAAAACTAACCAAAAATACAGATCCGGAGCAACTCCATTTTAGAGAAAACAAGAAGTGGAAGATTGAAGGGAAGAGTACTTGTGAATGATGGCTCAGAAGTATGCAGAGCCTAAATACACAGGCAGCAGCCAGTTAAACCCAGCAGCAAGCAAAGCAAGAATAATACTTGACAGTACATAAGAGAGCAAGATGTTATCTGGACTTGAGTATAGTTGTGCGACCTGAGCACAGAAGTCTTATGTATGAAGCAAGCTGATCTTCCAAGACAGTAAAGATACAATTTCTTACAGATAATCGTAAGCTAAACTACTTTGTCAGCGAGGCAGCAGGAAGAGCATCTCAAAAATTGCACCTCTAACAGCCATCATGTCACATAAGCTTTTCCATTTTTAGATAAAAAGCTTTGCCCACTTCCACACAGTTTAGTCCACACTACATCCTAAATTTTAAGACAGCTGAAGAGGAGCTGATTTCAGTGTGGCAGCCATAAAACTTCATCAGAATGGAGAAAACTTAGACAGAAGCATAGTGCTGTGCTCACGCGGTTGAACTGTCTCTGAATTACAGCTGCCTGGCTTCAGATGACAGGAAAGCATACTTGCATCTGCCTCCCACTTTGTGCAAGTCCTCATGTAGCTGTCCTTACCATAGTTACTTTTACATAGCTCAGCGTGCTAAGCCTTACTTAGTTGTAAGTTACTTAATATTTCAACACAATCCCAAATAGACTGCGTAGCCTTAATTTCATTTCCTCATCACACCCTCTGTTCTTAACTCCATATGATAGGAAACAAGTTTAAATTCAGGAACAGCATTCCCACAACCTAAATAATTCCCAAATCAAAACAAACCTAAGTCCAAAGATTCCCAATAGGAAACAGATATATTATTTCCTGAGAGCAAACCATCTGGTTTATAAGAGAAAAACAGGACGGTATACTATCAGAGGCCATAAAAATTCTCAGTTTGAGCCTGAGCCCTGAACACGATGACTTCATTTCTTCATTGCCATTTGATGTAGGTGTTTACCTCACATAAGGCAGGTTACAGAAATGAGGTGTGTTTATCTCACTCTGCATCTCTGGTGTGTTTATCTCACTCTACTCTGCATCTGTGCATCTCTTTATATTTTTGAAGGCAGAATTTTCAATCTTCTGAGTAATACTATAGGATTTAACATCATCAGTTAGGAAACGTAAAAAAACCCACTGAGAACAACTGGCCTTAATGGGTTGTACGTGAACTAATACAAACTAGGTGAGAAGAATTCAGTGGGAATACTGTATTATTAAAAAGAACAGAAGTCAACAGCTGCTCATCGTGAATTTTCCTGACATGTACAGGTACACTTGAAAGTGTACCTATAAGTGATGAAGTTGCAGTAAAATTTAAAAAATATTTTTAGCTAACCACAGTTGTCTCTGGCACTAGTGTCTATGGCACCAGGACCACAAAACAGTTCAGAGGGAACACTCAGCCAGATTGCGTCCTGCCAGCACACATTTGCAAGTTTTAAAGAACAACCATATTCTGAATAAACACAACATCTATCGCAGTGAAGCAAAATGGTGTTTATGAAACACCATTTGCCCAATTAGCAGCACCCATCAGAGGACAGCGTTAAATTAGAAGAAACTGAGGAAGTCAGAAATTCTGTAAAGGCAAGTCTTCTCTTAGCATCACTGCTATAGTCTAAGAGCTGAACTTACACATGGACAGAGAATATATACAGAAGGTATGTGAAAACATCCCTTAACAACAGCTCTTAACTAACTTAACTAACCTGCCACAGGATAAGAGAAAATTGTTCTCATGCAGATGAATAATTGTTTAAAACATAGGAAACAGGGTTAAGTGTAAACCACCAATTTCCATTGTGAAGAGAAGCCACCAGTGGGATCCCACAGAGATGAATGCTTGGGCACATGCTTATTTATGAAACCATGCGGAGATGTTTTTAAAAACATATTTAGAAATAATGCAGAAATATCATATACAGTGGATAAAGATTTTGAAAAGGAATGCTACTAGAGCAAAGCCACCCTATAGTGAATTTCTAGACTTCATAAGGAGCCTAAAATATACAAAATATAATTATTAGGAAAGGAATAGTGAACAAAACAGTAAATAGAACAAACTTTTTTTCCTCACAAAAAAAAAAAAAACCTGAAAAGATACAAAGAAGGGAGATAATAGAGAGGGTATTAAAAATAAGTTTGTATGAGCAGTAACAGACCAAGACTGTCCACGACAGACAGGCACACAGCTGAGAGTATATACAATTCTACAAAGACATGAGTAGCAAGGAAGAGATTAATAACGGGTTGGTCTTTTCCAGTACCAAAACCAGTCACCTAGGACAGTGGGCAGACTTCAAAACTAAAACATTTTCTACACAATATGCAATCAAACTACAGAACTACTGATGATGGGATATGGCAGGTGCTCCTAAGTTTCACAGACTCAAAAGTAGATCAGATAAAATCACTGAAAAATAAAAGTGATTAAATAAAACTCGCTGCCTGTGACCACAAAAGCACTAAGACTGCACAAACTTTCATAAGCATGGAGCGTACTCTGGGAAATGCTTGCTTACTACAGGCTTTTCCTGCTCTTACATTTCTCCCCTCCCGTGAGCAATTTCTGGACGATGAGTAAATGACTGTGTTTGATCTTTCTAATTCCAAATTTGGCCAGCAACTCTTGAGAGTTACATTTGTTCTGAGAATTTTAATCTTTCCAAAATTTGTGTTACTGGCAAGAAAATACTCATTCAATGTACATGTAATATTCAACCTCGTCTCAGCGTAGTCCCTCATTACTGATTTTGCAGAGGGGACAGATGCATAGGCCTGTCCTAAGGCCAGTTTCACTTACATTAAAATTGAACGGAACCTGAAGTACAGAGATTAGGCTGAATTTTCTGCCTTCAAATTACCTCTTTCTACTAGTTAGCATGAATGGATTTTCTTTACTCTTTCATTTGCCACAGAAAAAGGAAATGATCAGTAGGTTTACTTGTGCATGTGCGGTTACGAGAACTACCAGTGTTTTTTTTTTTTAATCAAAAAAAGAAGTCAAGAACTTATTTGTTTACACATATACCTCATATTCATTTTTGTTTTCTTTTATCCTCCACAGAGATTCAAAGGCTGAAAACATGCACAGAAAAAGGATGCTGGGCAGTTGTTTCTCCTGTCTGTCTCTTCATTAGGATTTTACAATGAGACACCAGAAATTTTTAGTCATATTTTCAAAAGGTCATCCTTCAGTCTTTACTGCATCATCTAGTTTCTTCCCAAGAAAAGAGTTTGTCTCTACAACATTCACAAATTTGCAGGTTATTTGGCTGCTAAAAAGCCCCGAAAAACAAAAAGCCCACAAAACTTGACATCCTTGACTCAGTTATGTGAACGATAACTAACCAGATGACAGCAGAGAGTAGCGTCAGAACAGCTCAGGCAGCCTAACAACTGTTACAATGACAGATGACAAAAATGTCTAATAAACCAACGACTATTTCCCAGGGTAATTTAAAAAAACAAAATCAGTTAATGCATTTTCTTGTAGTGCTTACAAGAACTATTCCACCTTTTGTTTTCTAGACCAGAAGCTGGACAAAGAAATTGCATTTTTTCCCAAGATATACTGTATTTGTCAAAGTTATCGGAAAAAAAAGACTCCTTTGCCAGACTCTGTTCCTTCCTGCAACAGCCTCACATCCTTGCAGTCCAACAAATGCATTTTCTCTGTGGGGTTTGGGAGCATTGCTGCTTCTGCTCTCTAGCAGGATGGAGAAATACACTGTCAGATCTCCATTGCTTAGCAACACAAAGATCTGTGGCAAGAGCTTCCCACGCTGCGGCAGTGGGCAGTTGGCAGCTGGCTCAGCAATTTTATCCCAGGTCATGAGGGTTTATCAGCAGCACTGGTAGCCAAAGGCTGAGACAGGGTGTGCACTAAGCCAGGCAACACTACCACACACTCAACAAGGCGGCAGGAACCAAGCAGTTTGCTCCCAAGTTAATAAAAATTCATGTCACTAGCTGCCCCAGCTGAATCCTTGAGTTGTTCCCTTTGACCCATCTTGCTCATTAACCAACGTACACCTCAAATTTTCATTTTTCCATGGGTATGAAGCAGCAGTGCATTATCTTGATGACACTGAACATGCCAGACAAAAATCCCCTCATAAGAGAGAGAACGGCTTTATTTGCTCATGTGTTAGAGAAGAGACACAGCACTGCATTGCAGCCTTGAGGCTCTAGCAGCTAATACAAATGCATCCCAGTGTGACTTCATTGACAATTTTCCCTTCCTCCCAGAAGACATTATGTCAAGACAGAGCTGGCAGACATCTCAGATTAAACTGACCATTTTCATGGCATGTGAGATGAAAGAAAACGGGAGGCATGAAAGCACTATAGATGTGCAGTACTAGTGCAACAAAATACAAAATAATTTCATTAAATCTGTAACATGAGAATGGGAACGTGCGCATACAAGTGTCTACAACTTAAACTCCATATCATTAATCCTTACGAAAGGCCTCTTCATACCCTTCAAAACATATTTAGACATGTATCTGTTTACCTGTGTATGCATTATCAGATCATCTTCACATAATGCAGTTCACCTCCAGACAGAATACATCCAAATGCATATTTTAGTGCGTGAACTGCTAGTAATATGGGAAGTTTACAATTTTGCAAGAGTTTGTATCAGTACTTTGTCATGTACTTTATCTGACAAACTACACATCTTCACTTTATTCTTAGATAGTTAACATTGCATTAAAAGAAACAAATACACCACAAATTTCAGAACTCTCGTTTCAGAAAGCATCAGGTAAGATTTCTAGTTTTGCTAAGTATCATGTTCCAAGTTGCCCAAGGATTGTGATCTTTTTTCTTTACTTTTTTTCCTTAAAGTCATTCAGGTTCTCAAACACTGTTGTAGAAAAATAAAGATTGAAGAGTGATATAAACCCACCAGTACAAACTGCTCAATCTAACTCACAATGAAGCATCCTCAAGATTTGTGCTACTGTAATTACATAAAATATTGAAGTAAAAGATGCCACAAATACATATAGTTTAAAGCTCTGAAGCATAGCTGGGCTGAATAATTTTAATGGTGTTTCCGTAAGACGTTCACCTAGGGGTCACCAAACAAGTGTGGGGACAAATCATCCTTAAACAGCATGTTTCAGATGGTTACTCTGATCCTCAAAAGCAAATCCAATCAGATTTCATTACAGCAAGAGAATCCAACAATACCATCAACTTTCTGGGTTTAGCAAAAACCAGAGTAACCTTCTGAACTCAGCCCGGTGTCTGTCATGCTTGCTCATTATCTTACACGCATCATTTTCCATCAGCCTTCTCTCTCCATCCTTTGCCTTCGTATGAGAACTTGACCCAGATCCCATACAACCCCACCTGTGCAATAACACCCTGAGGCTATCATCAAATTATTCCAGCAATTTAAGCAGCCCAACGGCAAAAGTTAACTTTTTTTAGCTTAGTTGCTACAACCACCAGCAGAACCGCAAATAAGAATTTAAACTGGAAAGAGAAATTTCACCTCTCTGCTATACCTTCTCCTTGCCTTTTGCACTTCCTATTTTACCTATACTTTCACAAAAATAGGAGCAAGTTCTCACCCTGTTTCACCAACACAGAATCTATAAAGGTCTGTTTCATATGTCATCTAAATGGAAACATCCTTAAAAGCCCCCCAGTTCCCAGTCATACCTTCCCAAAGCAGCACCACACTACTAATGTGGAGATCCATCTGTTGAAGAGGTGCTAGTCAAGGTTTTAACTATTGACTGACTACATAGTTTGATAAGCAACATTTTTAGCAGGCTCTTTACAACTCACACTTACCAGGTCAGACATCTCAAAACGACTGGCAACAGTTTCCAACTAAAGCAACCCCAGCAGGTTTTGTTGAAGTCAGTAATTGGGGCAGCCCACAAGTGTTCCTGGTGGAACACTTTAGTAAGCCACAGAGCATCTTGCTTTAAAGTTTATCACCTTTCCTTACTTTTTTATTGACTTAAAACTAAGATTTACGCGAGCAGAGCAGACCACCTCCTCTTCCCTTCTCTGATCCCAGTCTGAACTCTGCCAGATCTTGCAATGTCAGGAGCAATGATATTCCTCTTGGCATAGATACACACTGCTCTAGAGGGAAAGGGGAGTCCAACAGGGAAGATTAATGGCTTATTTGCCTTCTAAAAATTGAATCATGTTCACCTCACTTGAGAGTTATCAGTAAACCTGATTTCAAAAAGATTCATGCAAAGGGTTACAGTGTCAACCAGCGATATCATCTCCTTACTGAATTTCACAGACGTGCTATGAATTGAAGTGGAAGCACAGCAGACTGCAGTAATGGCAGAAAATAGTTTGGGTCAAATCGTCTTTGAGATGAATAATAAAGAGAGGTTTTGATGAGCAGCTTTTTATTAAAATAGCACCAGATTTCAAAAAAGAATTATGTAACACTTCTATAAAGGCAAATGCCTCTGGGAATGGTGTCATTATGACAAAGAGATTGGTAAAGTTCTAGCAATAACAACACAGCTTAGACCGTCCTCGGTACCAGGACCGACTTCCCCCTCTTCCCATCAACCACCCACCAAATCAACAACAGCTGATTCTATTTTAGACTTAGTATATACTGAAAACTACGTTTCAGAAAAGTTTTTCACGTCAAATAGCCTTGAAGAGAACAATTATAACATGAATTGGCTAAAAATTAAATCTAGATTTTAAAAGAACAAACACTTAGGGAATCAGCTGCTAGTTGAAATAAGAGGATCAGAAATTTAAATGGGGAGGAAGCCTGCAATTTCTTTCAAACAGCAATGCCAAAACTCCAAAGGCTAAGCATTCCAAAGAGAAAAACAGTAGAAGTCCTCCAAACTCATTAAGAGACATGTCAGAAGCAAGCAGAGGAGGAATGGAAAGAAAATAAGAGACAAGAGTAAAAATATAATTCAAAATTGATTCAAAATATTGTGTCAGTCACATTAAAAACAAGCATTAGAAAATATGTTTTCCTAAGATATTAAGGGAAAAACCTCCCTTCAGAGTGTCGGTTACAAACAAAGACTAATTTAAAATTATATTTGGCAAATTAAGCAACAGAATTTCACGTAAATTAAACAGCAAAGCCTACATGATCATACAGGTGAACATTAAAGGTTTTTACTGCCAGACCCAACTTCATCAGCTGGAAAAAAAATACAAATGAAAGCCATGAATTAGAGATAACATACAAATCACAGGAAGCATCGTAAGAGATTTTTCTAGTAGAAACGAAAGCAGTGCCAATGCTTTCGTGCAGTTGAAAGCATTGGTAGCAATGAGAAATTATTCAAGAATACTACACAATAGTCCCTGGAAACCTAAGAAACGTCCTTCTGTCTGTCATGGCAGAAGCCTGTCACTCTGGTCTTCCCTGCAGCCTCACACTGACCCCTTGCACTATGCTCAGTACTGGCTGTATCTTAGTTTCACCCCTCAAACTCTTCGTACAGTCCATCTCTGTACGAAGATCTTCCCCATCTCAGACAACTCTCCCTAACCCTGTTATTTTCATTATGAAGGAATATAAAACAGTATCAGCTTTCACACCATACTCAAGTGCAAGAAACTACGTGCCAGTGCACGCCCAAAAGCCATCAGTGCCAGGCTCTGATGGGTTTGCTTGCAGTAGAGGCGGACAGCCCTTACTGCACATAGGGCTAGTACAGCAGCTAAAATCATTCTCCTGTGGATCTTAATAGGCTTCTACACACTACGGGTTTGGTAGGGAGGAGGTTTATTTGTGGGGGGTTTTTTTGTTTTATTTAAGTATTTGCAGAAAACGTAACTCAGAGGCTTCTTTTCCATTGCTGGGAGCAGGGGGAAGGAGCAGCATGCCTAGTTAAAGTCCTCCTCCCTTCTCTGCATCCAACACGTATTTAAGGTTGAACTTCATTGAGCAAATAAATTTAATTAAAAACTGCTTAGATGTAAAGAAAACCACTTGTTTATTTGGTAAGATATAAGAATGGTTTCAAGATTAAATTTAAGGAGGTCTTTGGAAGGAACAGAGTATAAAATTAAAAATCCCTTTAAGTATTACAATACTTTTGAAACAAGTCCTTTGACTAGAACTTCTCTTGGAATTAAGTTTCCTCTGGGAGTTTACTTTTTCCCTTACAATGAAAACCAAAAGCAATCAAAT